>NW_024871854.1:0-47013 GCF_019054845.1 Dipodomys spectabilis
GACCCAGGACTTTCACAGGAGATGAAAACAGGTAGATCGATTGGATTCTCACATCAGAATGAACTTTTGGCTGTGCAAAGATTTGAACTCAAGGCCTAGCAGACCCAATTGGTGAAAGGGTCATGGTGAGCACACCAGCCTATAGCCACTAAGAGCTAGGCCATTCCCTGGACCTGAGATCAAGCCCTGGTGGGGGACAATATAGTCATAAATTCATAATTAAACCAAGGATCTATATTTCCATACATGGGTGGGCAGCATCCAATTTTAGACTCAACTGTTGCATGAACTACTCTTTCAATTGTTATTCGTATGCATAGGAACAAGTCCCTTGCGATCTCCTGCCATTGGTAGGTGTCCCCACGGGTTTGAACCAGAAACCTATGTTAACAGGTTGGACTATGGTTTCCCTGATAGCCCGCCAGCTTTCAGCAATGGCAGGTCAGCTCCAGTTTGCAACCAGGCAATTAAGACCCAGGATAGTCACCTTGCAAAGAAAAAATCGCAAAACCCTCCAGCCCTCTGCAGCTCACCACTTTTTGTGCTTTCCAACTTTTTTTTTTCTTCTTGCAAGCCCTCTGGTCCTAGGATCCCCTGATCTAATATGGGTCCAGATGCTGCACCCCAGCCTAGGGTGATGGAAGCTAAGGCAGAGTTGCCACGACGTGAGTTCAAGCCCCATGGTTGGCAAAAAAAAAACAAAAATTAATTAATTAATTAATTAAATTAAAAAATAAAGCTCTCTTTTTTGGAATTTCTGCCAGTTTTCTTTCCTAGCCTGGGATTTGAACTCAGGGTCTTGGTAAATCTGTAGCAATGTGTGGGAAGGTGCAGCATTTTCACTACTTAAATTCAAACCCTGTGCCAAGCCAAAAATAAAAAAAAAATAAGTCGCTGACCAGGGCAGGGGGAGTAGTTGTGGAGATGGGAGAGAAGGTATGGTAGGAAGAATACAGAGGAGGAGGCAACAGTGCTCAATAGGAAATGTACTCATTACCTTGCTCATGTAACTGTAACCCCTCTGTACAACATATTTACAATAAAAATGTACAAAAAAAGAAACAATGTAGTTCTCAGAGAAGCACTTTAGGGGTAAAGGAAGGATATCTGAATAGCTGTACAAAATTGTCCACTGTATTTTTGTTTAATGTTCAGTATGAAACTGAATAAACATACCTGCTTCCATTAAAAAAAATTAAGTCTCAGTCTTGGAACTGGGGCCAGTATTTCTGCCATTGCTGGGATTTGATCTCACTGTCCAGGTAACTCTTTTGCACCATGGGTGAAGGCGAATCTCACTGTCCTTGAGGAAAAGAAATTCAGGCTAGAGTTCCCAGGGCCCGAATGAAGGCCCTGCAATGGAAAAACTATTTCTATACATGTGTAATATATGATATATACTTACATATGTATGTTTACTACATATTATGATTACTATTGATTTTGTATTTTATTTTTATTTGAGTCATTAATTTATTGTTTTATTATACACATAATATTTATTACATTTTGAACATACATTATAAAATTATACACAATAATTTAGGACATTATAACTCATTTTTCATTAATATTATATTAAGTGTTGAAACATGATACATAATTACATGGAGACATTTGTCACAGTCTTCACGTGTAGAGTCTCACTCAAGTGTGAGCTGTGTTTTACCTTTGGACACCTTACTATAGTGATCTCTTTAGATGATTTATAGTCAGAAATATTTTCTTGAGGATAGGCAAGTTGAGGGATAAAATTGTAATGGTGGGGCAAGAAATGTGGCTTAGTGGTAAAGAGCTCACTCAGCTTGCATGAATGCCAGGGTTTGAATCCTCAGTGCCACATACTCAGAAAGCCAGAAGATGTGGAGTGGCTCAAGTGGTAGAGCGCTAGCCTTGAGAAAAAAAAGCCCCAAGACTGTCAAAAACAATAGTCCAGATGCCAGTGGCTCACACTTGGAACCCTAGCTCCTCTGGAGGTTGAGATCTGAAGACCACTGTTCAAAGTCAGCATAGACAAGGAAAACCTGTTAGACTGTTATCTCCAATGAACCAACAAAAGCCCACGTGGCGCTGTGGATCAAGTGGTGCAGTGTTTGCGTTGCTCAGGAAAAGTGTCTAGACATGATTCAATTCACACAACTGGAAAAAAGTAAGGGTTAATCAAAGTACTTTTCCTATTTGCTAATTAGGAGAACATTGATGTAGAACGCTGATGTAGACCAGAATTCAAGGCAGAGCTCAAGGTTCAAGTGTAGCAGATCCATATGCCCAGCCTCTCAGACTCTAGCATTATAACCTGTGTCCTACGGGGTTCTGAAAGGTCCAATGTTGAAAGACTTAATATGCTCCCCAAGCACTTTGTGATGAGCAGTTGAATTGTATTGTCGATGTCATTACACTTCTGAACTCAGCAGAACAGCAGTGTCTCACACCCGTCACCTAGCTCAGGAGGCTGAGATCTGAGGATCACAGGGTGAAGCCAGCCAGAGCAGGAAAGTCTAGGACACTCTGACTTCCAATTCTGAAATGTCAGATATTCAAGAGCTTCCTGTGTTTCTCTTGGTGATGAGAAGTTACTTGCACTCTAAATGTTCTTAGAATTTTTGAGCTATAGAAGCAGAAAAGAAACATTTTTGACCCATCCTGGGTTCAAATGAAGTTTTCAGGATCCAAGCCCTAGCCGTGTTAGCAGGAAGAACTCCAGTGTAACACTGTATTTGAAAGACAGTAAACAGTTTCAAAAGACATGCTAGGTGAAGAGACCTAGGCCTGCAGGATTAGGAGGCAGAATGTACATAATCAACAGGGAAGTCAGCTGCAAAAGCACTTCATGCATTCCAGGCACAGCTAGCAATGGGGGGATCCTTGAAACATTTGTTAGAGTTACATCAGGGTCAGGCTTTTCTCAGTCTCTTCAAACAATGACTGATTAACCTTCTCCCTCAAGTGAAGGGAGCCAGTTTAGTGGGGGAGAGTGGATGAACAGAGAAGAAAAACCCTGCTCTCTGTCTTAAGGAGTGGGGTTTTGACTCTCCATCTGTCAGATTTGAAAGACCGTTCTTCTACCTCTGCCAGTCCATTCTCCTTCCTTCATTCTGCACATCATTAATGCAAATTCCCAGTCCAAGGAGAAGCAGGGCCCTTTCTCTTCTGTCTCCAAGCACCTGAGTTAGAACCTGGCTCTACCCTCTTGGCTCTGGGAACTTCGTCTGCCTGAGAAGTGGGACAGAGACAGTCTTCCTGCTCTGTGGTTGTGTGAAGACAATGTGGTGGCCTGGCACCCTGCAGAAGGCCTCACACTGGGAAGTATTCCCTTCTTTCCTCCTGACGTCCAAGATCTATCTATCCACCTACCTACCTACCTACCTTCCTACCTACCTAAGTACCTAGTGATCTCTTACTAGTTCTTGGGATGAATTCAAGGCCTGGGCACTGTCTCTAGCTCTCTGCTACTTGAGACAAAGCACCAATTCTGGCTTATTTTCTGTGTGCTACTGAGGAATCGAACCAAGGGCTTCTTGCATGCTAAGCAAGCACTCTCTCACTAATCCACATTCCTAGCCCCCTCATCTTTTTCTTCCTGGTAGTTTTTACATAAGTATGCTCCAATTTTACGTCCCCAAGTTAAATTTTCTGAATATTAGTTATTTCTATGAACCCTAGCCTTTTCTTCCTCTGCATTATTTGTGCCTGTCCCTGCCTTGGCCTCATAATAAAATGTAAATAAAGGCTGCTGAGAGCTTAAGTGTGCATCATATAAAGAAACAGGTCTGGAACCCTGGAAGAGAAAAGCCATGTGCTTGAAATGAAGAGAATGATGCAGTATGTGCAACGAGTATATCTAAAAATAAATCAGTAAATAACACAGAAGCATTGAATATGGTCTGTTTGCACTCAGGGTGGTAATATACACACATAAGTAGGTAGGGCACTGATACATAACTTGGTATTCTTTTTTTTAATTTATTTTGTGGCCATCTCAGTGCTTAAACTCAAAGCCCGATGCGTTCCTCAGCTGTTTTGCTCAAGAGTGAGGCTCTACCACCCCCACAGCTCCAGTTCAAGCCATCTGGTCATTAATTGGACATAAGCACCTTCCAAACTTTCTTGCCTGGTCTGGCCTATTTTTCCTGCTGGGCTTTCTCTCTCAAAGCTGGAGTTACCCTCTGGGCCAGTGCTCCACTTCTGGTTTTCTGTTGGTTTTTGGAGATAAGAGTCTCAAAGACTTTCCTGCTTGGGCTGGCTTTGAACAGCTATCTCCTGAGGAGGCTTCAAGTGGCTTTCCTCAAGGATTCGCCAAGGAGGTGCTGCACACAAATCCTTAGTCTACATCTTGAGACCAAGAGCTCAGAGCAGAAGCCCAGAGCTTTACCATTTTGTGCCACAGCTTCATTTCTGATCTGTGTGTATGTGTGTGTGTGTGTGTGTGTGTGTGTGTGTGTGTGTGTGTGTGTGTGCACGCACGCTTCTGCTCTGAGCTCATGGTCAGCACCTAGGCCCTGCATTCAACCCCAAAACCTAGCCACCCAGGGCCCAACTAAGAGAAGTGAAACATTTCAAAACCTGATGAGCTTCACCAGACTCATATGACAGGAAGCATTGTGATACCAGACATATGCTTGGATTTCCCAAGCTTCTAGAATCCTGGGAGAGGCATCATAGGTCCATCATTGCTGCAGGTCCTGGGGTTGAACTGTGAGCCTAGGCATACTCCCTGAGCTCCTTTTACTCAAAGGTATTGCATTAACCTTGAGTTCCAGCCTTAATTCTGGGTTTTTCTGTGATCTCTCAGAAATAACAATGCCAGGGACTTTCCTATGCTGGCTGGATTCAAACTATGATTATCTACATCTCAGCCTCCTCATGAGCTGGGATTACAGTCAGCAACCACTGGCACCTGCCTTTCTCTTCTTCTTCATTTTTTAATCGGGACAATATGACTTCTTAACAGTGTCATTCCAGTGGTTTGAATTTATAAGTAAACTACCCCAATGTTCTTTACAGCTGCTTTCTCTGAGGATTTTCTCTCCTCATCTTCTCCTCTAGTCACAGGTTTGAAGCCAAAAGTGAGAAATGAGTGCCACAGGATTTGGGAGCAAATGTCCACAGGACATGCCAGATTTGTCACTGCATTGAGCTGTAGTGAATTTACTGTGTCAGGATGAGAGGACTGCAAGCTGGAGCGATCCTCATACTCTCTGCATTGCTCCTTTGGTCTATAAAATGACCTAATAATTATGAGTGCTTTGTGTCTCCAACCTTAAGTATCTAGAACACACTAGAAGCATCTTCATGTTTCTGTTTTCCTCTAGCACACACACATGCACGTACAGATTCACTTCTGGTCTGTGTGTGTGTGTGTGTGTGTGTGTGTGTGTGTGTATGTGCGCGCACGCACGCATGCACATGCACATGTGTGCATATATCAGTCCTGGAGCATGAACTCAGGACCTGAGCACTGTACCTAGTTTCTCTTATACAAGGATAGCCCTCTCCCACTTGAGCCACAGAGCCACTTCAGTTTTTTTCTAGTGAAGTGGTCCTTAGAAATCAAGCCCAGGGTTTCATATATGCAAAGTACTCTACCTCTAAGCTACCTTCCCAGCCCACTAATTCAGGTTTCTTTGTTTGTTTCTGTTTTTTTATTGCTGTTGTTTTATTGTAGGTGCTGTCTCTGAGCTCTTCAGTTCAAGTTTTGTGCTCTACCCCTTGAGCCACAGAGCTACTTCAGGTTTTCTGGTGGTTCATTGGAGCTATGTGTCTCAAGGTCTTTCCTGCCCAGGTTAGCTTTGAACCATGATCCTCAGATCTCATCCTCCTGAGTAGCTAGGATGCCAGGCATGAGTCACAAGCAACCAGCTTTCACTTCAGGTGTCTTAGTGGTGAAATGGAGATAATAGTCTCATGGGACCTTTTGTGTCTGGGATAGATGGGAACCCAGATCCACAGATCTAAGCTTCTTATAAGCCAAGGTGACAGACTTCAGCTATCAACTGCTAGGCCGTGGCACTCTGCTGCAAGGGGGTTAGTGGCTCCAAGTGGTGGAGTGTTAGCCATGAGCCCAAGAGGTAAGTGTCAGCGCCTAGGCCCCGAGTTCAAGGTTTATGACTGAGAAAAATCAAAACACAACACTTGTCCACAGGAGACAACTCACTAGTCTTCAGTAATACATAATTTTGTCTCTGCCATGGGGACATATCTGAGCCTCAATATTCTTGTCTGCATAATCATCTGAGTTGTGGAGGTCTTTGAGTACCAGGTGAAAGAATGCACCCTATGAAGGACACACCACATGTTACTCTTTGCAGGTCTCAGATGATAGCACCCTATGAAGGACTCAGCACATAGCTCTATTCCATAAGCTGTCATTAGGATTAGGTTGCTTTCATCAGTATCACCATTCTTTGAGGAATATTTCACAAACTAAACAAGTTCACATCTAATGGTTTAATGGGATTTTTTTTGGGGGGGGGCATTACCCAGGGTGCTTGAACTCAATGCATGGGGATACTGTTCTAATAACATTTGCTCAAGACTAAAGCTGTACCACTTCAAGCCACATTTTAAAGTGTCTCTCAGACTTCCTGCTAGGACTGGATTTTAAAGCCCCCAAGCAGCCAGGATGATAGGGGTAAGCAAGCAGCGTCTGGTTCCTTGCAGCTGGGTTGCAGGGGTTTACATCTGGCTAAGTCAGGTTAGGTGGCAGCTGTCAGCATCAGACTCCTAGCTTGCTTTGTGATGAGGTATTTGAAGTCCTGTCCTTCTACAGTTGCAGGTAGGACATTCTGACTTTTTTGGCAGCAGTCCTGGGGCTTGAGTAAGGGCTTTGACACTGTCCCTAAGCATTTGTGCTCAAGGCTGGCGCTCAATTGATTGAAAGACAGCAGAACTTCCAGGTTTTCTGTTTATGTGGCACTGAGGAATCAAAACCATGGCTTCGTGCTTACTAGGCGAGCACTCAACCACTGAGCCCCAGGAGTGAACAAGATATAAATAGATAGAGATTGCTGTATATAAATATTATATACACAAAAAGAGAGATGTCTGTATATTATTAAATTATAGATAATATTACTACCAATCACTAGGTATTAAATTATGTCTCCATTTAATGAGGTGTCCCAGTTGAACCATTAATAAAGCATTAATTAATAATTATTCAATACCTTGTTATTATTTATCAAATATGTATATACATCCGTACATATAATTACATATTTTATAGAATGAGACAGATGTCTATATATAATTAAATTATATATGCATCATGTGTTACTACCAATTATTATGTATTTAATTATGTCTTCATGCAATTTTTATTCTGTTAGTGCTTAATAAAATATTAACCTTAATGCAGTCCTATACTTATTATATCTAATTTTATCTTACAATGATTCATTACTAATTCAATTTGTTTATCATTTATTGTAGTGATAACTTTTCCACCTATGACATTTATTATATTTATGATATCCTCTTACATAGCATATAGGTTTGCATACAAATTATACACCCTACCTGACACCGAGCACTTTCAAAGAAAAAGAAAACATGTGTCATGCTCAGCTTCTCACTCCACGATTACGTTTTTGGCAGTGCTGGGATCTAAACTCAGGGCCTACAAGGTTCAATTCATGAATGGGTGACTGTCAGCACAGCAGCCTTTAGCCAATTCATCTGCCAGGCAGTTCCCAGGCCCTGAGATCAAGGCCCATATGGTGACTCCATATCGCGTTTAGTGTATTCATTTTACTTTTTGTATTATTCATTTATCTACCATTTATTTTATTGACTGTTATTACACATGGAATATTTATTACATTTATTACATAGGGCATAGAGTTGCGTGTGTATGAAACTTCACACCTGACACCCAGGCCTTTCCCCGAAAAGGAAAACGTGTCACTATGGGCTTCTTAATCCACGATTCAATTTTTGTGAACGCTGGCATCTGAACTTACAGCCTACAAGGTGCAACTCATAAGTGGGTGAGTGTAAGCATGTCAGCCTGGGGCAAATGGAGCTGACAAGCAGATCCCAGCACCTGAGATCTAGCCCCAGGGGTTAACAAAATAAGAACCAATTGACATGTAGATGGTAGTAAAATAAATATAGATATTTATAGTGCCAGAGATGTTTATACATTATTCAGTTATATATGTTACATTCCTACCAATTCATGGGTATTCATTATGACTCCATGTAATTAATATTATTGTTTTCATCCTTAATAAATTATTAATTAAATCAACCACGTCCTGAAATTATTGTGTCCATGTAATTAATTGTATTCTTTTAATGTGTCAAAAATATTAATTAAAATCCATCGGCCTCCTAAAATCACTCTAATTTTATAGTAGTATCATTCAGGAAGAACTAATTCAACCTTGACATTCAAAACCTTCCATTGGTATTCCTATGAATATGAACGAGACTCTTAGAATATCCTGCCATTGTTAGGGGTCAGAACTGGGCTTCCAACTCAGGGCCTATGTTGCCATATTGGCCTATGGCTTCCCTGGTAGCCTGCCAGCTTTCAGCAAGCCACGTTAAGAACATTGTTCAGCTGAGTCATTCAGATCCAGGATGGTCACCTTGCAAAGAAAGCAAATTTAAAATCGTCAGCCATCTGCAAGTTGAACGGTTTTATTCTGTATTGATTTATTTACTTTTTTCCTGTCAGCCTTTGGGGCCTAGGAACCCAGGTTTGGCTGTGGATCCAGTGGCTGCACCCCAGGCTAGATTGATCGAAGCTGAGGCAGAGTTACCACGACCTGGGTTCAAGCCCTGTGGCAAAATAAAAATACATATATACATACATACATACATACACACATACATACATACATACATATGTACACTACAAATATTTAAAAATTTATGAGGCTCCTTGGCTTGGACTACACGCCATTTTTTCTGGCAGGCTTGGGATTTGAACTCCGGATCTGGGTAAATCTACAGCACTATGTGGGAAGGGCAAGCTCACTGTGTTGGAAGACAAGAAAGTCAGGCCTGTTCCCAGGGCCTGAATTCAACCCTAGCACTCAAAAAAATAATATCCATATACATTTTAAATACATGACTTATATTTACTTACAATTGTTCACTGCAGGGGCTGGGAAGGTGGCTCAGTGGTAGAGCGCTTGCCTTGAATGCCTGAGGCCCTGGGTTCGATTCCTCAGCACCCCATAAGCAAAAAGAAAAAAGCCAGAAGTGGCCCTGTGGCTCAAGTGGAAGAGTGCTAGCCTTGAGTTGAAGAGCTGAGGGACAGCGTCCAGGCCCAGAGTTCAGGCCCCATGACCAGACCCAAAAACAAATGTTTACTGCATATTGCAGTTAGTGTAGTTAATCATTTTATTTTGTTTTTAATTATTTGTTATGTATTTTAGTGAGTATGATTAGACATATAGTATTTTTTACATCCTATCACATAGGACATAGATTTGCATATATATTGTACATCATACTTGAGGCCCAGGACTTTCATCGGTAAGGAAAACATGTGGGACAAATGGCTTCTTCCACCAGGATTAAGTTTTTGGCAATTAATTCTGTGATTTGAACTCAGGGCCTAGAAGGCTCACTTCATGAATGGGTCAATGTTACCACACCAGTCTGATGCAAGTGAAGTTGTCGGGCAAATTTGAGGACTCAAGTTCACATCCTAGGAGTAGCCAATATATAAACAGATATATGTGTAGACTGAAGTGTGTGTGTGTGTATTTACATATGTATATGCATCTATCAATAAATGTATACAAAGACAGACATTTATGTAGATTCTAGTGTATAACTCCATACAAAGTGTGATGTCTTTATTATATTTATATAGATACATATATTCTATTGCTACCAATTATTTGGTATAAAATTATGCCTCCATTAATTAATCATGGTAGAAGACTTAATAAATTATTAATTAAATTAATCAATGATCTATATTTATTGTGTACACTCTTATACTAGAATGACTAGCTAATTAGTGATTCAATTAGTACATCTCGACATTCTATTAATGTTCCTATAGATAGGAACGAGTTTCCTAGGATCTTCAGCCATGTGTAGGTGGCAGTCCCAGGATTGAACTAAGGGCCTCTGTGCCTGGATTGGGCTCAGGCTTCGACAGTCCCCCAGCCTTTGGCTATGCAAGGTCACGTAAAATTTTCAAGCCTAGTCACTGTCACCCAGGATGGTTACAGTGCAAAGGAAACAAAGGTAATACTCTTGTGTAAAACTTCCTGGTTTATTCATCCTCCAATTTTGTTGGTTTGATGTTTTTTTTTTGCCAGTGATGAGAGTTTAACTCAGGTCCTAGGATCCCTGGGTCATCTGTCGGTGTAAAAGCTGCACCTCAGCTTAGGGTAATCAAGGCTGAGGCAGAGTTACGACAACCAAATTTCAAGACCCATGCCTGGGCTGGGAAGATGGCTCAGTGGTAGAGAGCTTGCCTTGCATGCCTGAGGCCCTGGGTTCGATTCCTTAGCACCACATAAGCAAAATGAAAAAAGCAGGAAGTGGCACTGTGGCTCAAGTGGTTGAGTGCTAGCCTTGAGCTGAAGAGCTGAGGGACAGCGCCCAGGCCCAGAGTTCAGGCCCCACAACCGGACCCCCCCCAAAAAAAAGACCCATGCCTGCCCCCCCAAATGTTAAGACCTTGACTTGGAATTTGGGCCATTTTATCTGCCATACCTGGGATTTGAACTCAGAGGCTGGGTAACTCTATTGTGTTCTGGGTGACATAGGAGCTCACCTGCCTTGAAGAAATAAATTCAGGAACATTTCCCAAGGCATGAATTCCAGGCCCAGGACTGGCAATAATATTTATATACATTTATAATATATATCATATATATGTATGTATTTGCATAGATATTACATATTGTACCTAGGACACAAGATTTTCACAGAAAGGAAAACAGTTCAACATTCGCTTCTTACTCCACCTATTGACTTTGGCACTGCTGAGATTTGAACTCAGGGCCAGGAATGCCCAATTCATCAAGTGGTCAGTAAGCACAGCAGCCTCAAAAAAATTTACTGCCAGGCAGATCCCAGGACCTGACTTCTAGCCCAAGGAGTCGCCAATATATAAATAGATAGGTGTGTAAATTTCTGCAAATATGGAGTTATACATTAGAGAGAGAGAGAGAGAGAGAGAGAGAGAGAGAGGGCTGTGGGAGAGAGAGAGATTTATAGGTTTATTCGATTGTATATTTAAATATATAAAAATATTTATAGAATGCGAGATGTCTACATATTACATGTAATATATTGCATGTAACATATTACATGTAATATATTACTAAATTATATGTAATATATTACTTATAATTAATAGGTATTGAATTATGCCTCCATTTAATGATGTATCATGTTTTAAGGCACAATAAAATGCTTCCTTGAGCAAAAGGATCTCAGGGACAATGTCAAGACTCAGGAACTGCCGAAAAAAAAAAAAAAAGAGCCAGTAACTCCACATATCTGTGTACATATGCAAGTATTTCTATCAGTGAACATCCAGAGTCACTATGAAGAAAGGAACCCAGCTAAGAAATTTGCTTTGAAAAGCATGATTTCATAGCACAGCTTTCAAGACAGTGCATGTTCCAGAGCTCCCCTCACTGTTCCCAGTGTAACCTGAGAGTTTTTCCATACCCCAGGCTACTGGAGGAAGTCTGCTTCATTGTTGGAACAGGCAAACAAAAAGCCTTACTCCTGTACAGCTGTGTAACAAACATTTCATCCGGGGCAATTAGTGAGGATTAGTGTGGGTGGGATCTAAAGGCCAGGAGAAAAAGGCCTCTTTTTACCCCAAGCTATCTCTCTCTCCAGTGCTCTGTTTTGACAGGAAGTCTTCATTTGTGCCAATTCCTGTGGCAGGCCAAGTTCCCTGCACTCATCCTGTCTTTGTTGCACTATGTTACAGTGTTGAGACAAACTGCTACAATTAATTAAAGCGTCCTTCTGGCAGACAACGAGGGCCCTGAATCTAATGAAATGATTCATTATTGGCAGTGTTGCCTCCCTAGGTTTCCAGAAGCTTGCTAAATCTAAGCACTTGTGCAAAATCACAATGCTTCCTGTCATCTAGGGCTGGTGGAAGCTCATCAGGATTTGAAACCTGTGACCTCTCATAGTTGGCCCCTCGGTGGCTAGGTTTTGGGGTTGAACACAGGGCGAAGGTGCTGACCATGAGTTCAGAGCAGAAGCTCAGTGCTTTCCCATTTGGTGTCACAGCTTCACTGCTGGTCTGTGTGTGTGTGTGTGTGTGTGTGTGTGTGTGTGTGTGTGCATACACCAGTCCTGAAGGATTCAGGACCTGACCACTCTACCTGAGTTTCTCCTGTACAAGGACAGCACTCTACCACTTGAGCCACAGAGCACTTTACCTTTTTTTTCTAGTGATGTGGTACTGAGGATTCAAGCCCTCTACCCCTAAGACATATTCCCAGCACTCCACTTCAGGTTTCTTTTTTCTTATAAGTTGGAGGAGTTGAAGTCTGGGCCTGGGTGCTGTCTCTGAGCTCTTCAGCTCAATCTAGAGCTCTACCACTTGTGCTAAAGAGCCCCTTCAGATTTCTGGTGGTTTATTGGAGATAACCATCTCAAGGAATTTCCCGCTTAGGCTGTCTTTGGACTGTGATCCTCAGCTCTCAGCCTCCTGAGTATCTAAGATAACAGGCGTGAGTAACCGGTACCCGGCTTCCACTTCAAGTTTCTAAATGGTGAATAGGATATAATAGCCTCATGGGATAGTTTGGAACCCAGATCATCAGATTTCAGCTTCCTGAGTAGGCTGGATGACAGACCTCAGCTAAGGACACCTAAGCTCTGACACTTTACTGCAAGGGGTCGTTGGATCCACGTGGTAGAGTGCTAGCCATGAGCCCAAAATGAAAGTCAGCGCCTAAGCTCTGAGTTCAAGGTACATGATGGGAAAAACTAAACCAAAAAAATTGTCTGCAGGAGACAACTCACTAGATTTCAGTACATACATCATTTTGGCCCTGACATGTGGGCATATCTGAGCCTCAACTTTCCCATCTGCACAATCATCTTACTTGTGAAGCTCTTACAAGGACCAGATGAAAGAATGAACCCCGTTTAGGACTAGGCACATAACAACTCATGAAGAACTCATCACATAGCTGTATCCCAAATGCTGTCATTAGAATTAGGGTGCTTTCATCAGTATCACCATTCTTTGAGAAACACATAACAAACCTCAAGAAGTTCACATGTAATGATTTAGAAGGGTGGTTTTTTTGGAGGGAGTCATCCACGTGGATTGCACTCAAAGATTGGGGGTACTATCCTAAGATGTTTAGCTCAAGCCTAGAGCTCTGCCACTTTGAGCCACAGGTCAGAGTTTCACAGACTTAATGCCAGGGCTGAGTTCTAAACCCACTAGTGTCAGATCTCAGCCCTTGAGTATCTTGGATGACAGGGGTGAGTGAGCCAGCAGCATCTGTTTCGGTGAAGATGAGTTGCAGTGGTTTACCTCTGGCTACGTCAGGTTAAAGGTCACCTGTCAACACCAGACTCCAAGCATGCTCTGTGATGAGGTATTTGCAGCTTATCCTTAAATCACTGCAGTCAGAACATGCTATCTTTTTTTTTGGTGCCACTACTAGGGTCTTGAGTAAAGGTCTAGACACAGTCCCTATGCTTTTATGCTCAAAGCTAGTACTCGACTACTTAAGCGAGACAGCATTAATTGAAAATTAATGTAGTATAATTGTTGTATATAGTTTTATAATATAATCATACACTAGTAATTTATTTGTTACTTTTATAACATTTCATTTGTACGGATGTATACCGGAATGTGCCATAGAATCTCCCACCATTCATTAGTGGCAGTACCAGGATTCGACCTCCAGTCCTAAGTTGCTTCTTTTGGCTATTGCTTCCCTAATAGCCCACCAAACATCAGCAATGCAAGGTCATGTACACTTTTTGGGCCTTGTCATTTAGACGCAGGATGGCCACAACGCAAAGGGAAAAAAAAGTAAAACCACTTCTTGAACTTCTCAGTTTTTTTTTTTTTTATTGTGAGAATACCATACAGAGGAGTTACAATTACATGGGCAAGATAACTAGTACATTTCTTATCAAGCACTGTTGACTCCTCTTTGTTTGCCCTTCTCATCTCAGTTTTATCCTTCTCATTTGATTTTTTTTTGCCAGCCCCAAGATTTGAACTCTGGTCCTAGGATCTCAGGGTTGGTTGTGGCAGAGATGCCAAGACCTGAGTTCAAGCCCCATGCTTTGACCAAAATAATAATAACAATAATGCCCTGGCTTGGAATTTGCACCATTTTTCTGGCAGGCTTTTGATTTGAACTCAGGGTCTGGGTAAATCTGTGACACTGTGGGTGAAGGGGAAGATCACCGTCATTGAAAACAAGAAATTCAGACCAATTCCCAGAGCCTGAATTGAAGCCCCAGCACTGGAAAAACTAATATTTATATATGAGATCTATTTATATTGCATGGGTTTACAGCATATGACGTTTATTACACTTATTAATTTAGTATTATTACACATATAATGTTTCATTACCTCATATCACCTAGGATATATTTACATATGGATTATATATCACACTGAGATCAAGGACTGTCACAGAGAAGAAAAAAATGTGTCAAATTAGCTTCTTACTCGACGAATAAGTTTTTGGCCATACTGGGATTTCAACTCACAATGCCCAATCCATAAATGGGGTCACTGTCTTAGCAGACCAGCCTGTGGCAAATTGAGCTGCCAGGAAGTTCTGAGGACCTGTGATCAAGCCACAATAGTGCCCAATATATAGATAGACAGAAAGATAGATAGATAAATAGATAGATAGATAGATGTGAATACATATATATATATATATATATGTGAGTGTGTGTGTATATATGCATACATATACAAAGAGGGAATGTGAAGATATTATATATATATATATATATATATATATATATATAACCAATTATTAGTGATTACATTATGCCTCCATTTAATGAAGTATTAAGGTTGAATACTTACAAAATCTGTAATTAAAAATTAGTCAATATCCTTCCATTAGGTGCTAGAATGAAAGATATAAATCCAGTAATTTGTGTGTGGCATTCTAAAATAGAATCAAGAATTAACTACAAATTATTACTTTTATAACATTCGATTAGCATTCACATGAATAGGAATGAGTTTGTCAGATTCTCCCTCCATTTGTGGGGGGCAGTCCTAGCATTCGAACTCCAGGTCTGGGTAGTTCCCATCGAATGCAAACCATTGGAATGGCACTGTGAAGACTTCATATTGTCATGATTAAAAAAGAACAAAAAGAAAAGAAAGCCAGGTGTCAGTGGCTTATAATCAGCAGCTATAATCCTAGCTCCTCAGGAGGCTGAGATGTAGAGAATGCCAGTTTGAATTCAGCTGGGGCAGAAAGTTCCTGTCACTCTTATTTCTAAGAGACCACAGGAAAAAGAATACACACATGGTTGGGGCTGTGTCTCAAGGGCAGAGCACTACCCTTGAGCAAAAGGAGCTCAGGAACATGGCCTAGGCTCATAGTTCAATCCCGGACCTGTCAAAAAAAAAAAAAAAAGAAGAAAGAAGGCAGTAATTCTATGTCTCTTTGTATTGATGGATGGTGTATGGATGATGGGCATTAGCAGGTTACCCATGCCCAGCCCCCAAACCTGGGCAAGCTGGGACAAGCGCTGAGAAAATAATAAGTCTGAGCCGGCAGCTTGAACAAAGCATCCTTCTCTGCCATTTAAGTAGTGAAGCCCCAAAGGCTTTGCCTGTGCTGGTGTGTGCAACAGGTGCATTATGTTGTGGGTGAGGTATCCCATCAGGACACCTAGAAGCCAGACACTGCCTCCAGGAAGACCACTCTTCCTAGGCTGTAGGAGTTGTCCAAGGTTCTGGCTCCATATTCTAGATCCCTCTGTAGGATGTGGGGCGTGGTGCCTATCACTCATTCATCATTCCTGATTGCCAAGTCTCAGGCTGGTCCCAAATCCTGGGAAAGATAGGAAATAGCCAGTGATTTCTGCGCTGAAAGGGGTTAGCAAATAAATCCCACCCTCATAGCTCCTGTTAGAAGTGAGCTTTGGGCTGTGAATGTGGCTTAGTGGTAGAGTGCTTACCTAGATTCCACGAAGTCCTGGGTTCGATTCCTCAGTACCACAGTAAAAGAAAAAGCCAAAAGTGGCACTGCGACTTAAGTGATAGAGTGCTAGCCTTGAGCAAAAGAAGCTCAGGAACATGCTCAGACCTTGAGTTTAAGCCCCAAGACTGGAAAAATAGGGACCCTGGTGAGACATATTCTTCTGGGACTCAGAGGAGGGCAAGGTTAGAAGTAAGAGGTAAAGGTCAGGTGCTGGTGGCTCACCCCTGTAATCTTAGCTACTCAAGAAGCTGAGATCTGAGGATCAAAATTACAAGCAGGAAAGACTATAATGAGAGACTTTTCTCTTATTAAACACCCAAAAACCCAGAAGTAGAGTTGTGGTTCAAGTATTGGAGTGCTAGCCTTGAGCACAAAAGTTCTGGGATACTGTCAAGGTCATGAATTCAAACCCCCAGACTGGCACAAACACACACACCAAGACAGAACATTTGCCAGTCAGCCTTCACAAGTTCCATCTCTAGCAATTCGATATTTAAAAAAAAAAAGAGGGATAAAGGAAGGAAAGAGTTCCCCCAGGAGGTGATATAACCAGTGCCAAAATTCCACAGGAGTTCTAAGATGTGGAACAGGACAGAGAGCCTCAGGCAGAAGGTCCATCATGGGCAAAGGTCCTGAGGTATGGTGTAGAGGAGGTGGTGTGGGTAGAATAAAGGTTCTTTGGCTTCAGACAAGTCTGGCAGGACATTCAAGTCTGGGTCAAGGTTTGTACTTGAGTCACAGGTAGGGCAGAGGGTGGGGACCCAGAATGGGGCCCAGGGGGAAGATTAGCTTGGCTTTTCACCATGGACCCCAGCCATTTCCAGTGGCTGGAAGCCTATTTTTCACAGCTCATGACCCTCAGAGGCCTCCTTTGCATGGAGGAGTCAGGGCAAATGCAGGGAAGAACTCTTCCTTTAGAAAAGTTTCTATCAACCAGTGGCTCAACCCCTGTAAATCCTAGCTATTCAGGAGGCTGAGATCAGATATCATGGGTCAAATCCAACTCAGGGGAAGAAAGTTAGTGAGACTCTTTTCTTGCCAATGAACTACCAAAAGACAGAAATGGAAATGTGGCTCAAGTGGTAAAGTGCCAGCCTTTCGAAAAATTTAAGAAACCAGGGCTCAAACTCTGAGTTCAAGCCCCAGTACTGGCACAGAAAAAAAATAAAGAAAAGCTTTAAGAAGCTCCTAGCCCACTGTGGTGAAAGGCCAGATCAGCTAAGCGCATGTGGTTCATGCATGTCCTCCTAGATCCTCAGGAAGCTGACATCAGAGGATTGTGGTTCAAAGCCAGCCCTGGCAAGAAAGTCCAGGAGACTCTGATCTTCAAGGAACCACCAGAAATCTGGAGGAGGTGCTGTGGATCAAGTGGTAAGCTGAAGAGCTGAGCTACAGTGCCCAGGCCCAGAGTTTTTGCCCCTTGACAAACACCTGTTTGGAGCTCACTCTGTGGCTCTAGGCAGAGTGCTTTCCAATGGGACTCTGAGGGTCGGGTCTCCCAATGTCTAGGTGTCTTTGGCGGCCTTTGTGTATGGAACAGGCCACAGTATCGAGAAGGGTCCCGCCTTGGGGCATGGAGGTCCTCAGCCGGGTCCATCAAAATGGCATCAGTCATGGGTGCAGTGTGCATCTGAACAGTAAACCGACATTTCAGACCACGGTTCTGGGCCAGGAGGGACAGGAGCTGCAAGATGGTACAGCAGGTAATGCCCACTCCTGCGGGTATCACAAGTTTGTGACTCTGTCAGCCACACCTTGGGCAGGTGTTGAGGTGGGCTCATGAAAGACTTGTAGGCTCAGGTATCCACAGCTGGCTGGCTGATGCTTGTAGCAGTCTCTATCCCAGGAGTCCCAGGGCTCAGAGCCCTGCTTTCCTCTCCACTGCTTTTGGGACAGATGAAAATCTGCAATCTTGGACTGACTACAAAGGAGCATCCATAGTGTCCTTCCGTTGGTCCTGTGGCCCCGTGCACAGATGGAGGGGCAGATTCCATGGAACTTACTGCCATGGCCCAGACCCACTCAGCCCAAGAAGGTCTTAGGGACAAAGCACTTGATCTACTTTGAGAGTTTACTATGACTATGACTATGCCTCAGGACTGCCCCCAGTTCTAGCTCAGCTCGTGTGTGTGTGTGTGTGTGTGTGTGTGTGTGTGTGTGTGTGTGTGTGTGTGTGTGTGTGAGTGTCTGTGTCTGTGTCTTTGTATGTGTGTCTGTGTGTCTGTGTGTGTGTGAGCATGTGCGTGTGTGCACGCACACCCATGCATCTTGGTGCTAGGGCTTGAACTCAAGGCTTGGGCTCTGTCCCTCAGTTTTTTCGTTCAAGGCTACCACTCTACTACTTGAGCCACAGCTTTTCTTCCAGCTTTTGGGTGGTTATTTGCAGAAGAGAGTCTCACACACTTTTCTAGCTGGACTGGCTCTGAATGGTAATCCTCACATCTCAGCCTCCTGAGGAGCTAGGAATAGGACATCATCAGCTATTAGCATCTGGCCACACTTTTCTTCTTGACTAAAACAGAGTACCTCTCTCCAAGCCGAGTACCCATCTGCAGCTACCCCTCCTAACCCAGGCTTCAGAGGAAACATTCCCTTCCCAGAAGACAAAGAAATAGGAACAATTTGGAGCTTTATGTTCTCCACACAGTCAGGGGCTGCTGGGAGCTGATGTGGAGGTCAGAGGTTCTAGGCCAGGGCAAGCAGACAATGTGTTAGAACAGAGGAGAGTATGAGAAGACATCTTTGTAGCTGGATGCCAGTGGCTCATGTCTATAATCCTAGCTACTCAAGAGTGACACCTGAGGATCAATCAAGATTCAAAGCTAGCCTGGGTAGACTCTTCTCTCCAATGAATCACCAAAAAGCTGGGAAGCAGAGATACACTAGTTCAAGTGGTACAGCACCAACCTTGTACAAAGAAGCTAAAGGATACCACCTAGGCTTTGAGTTCAAGCCCTGGAAAACACACACACACACACATACACACACACACACACACACACTTACATGTGCACATACACACACCTACACATGGTAACATCCTTAGCAGTTGCCAATGGCTCATACCAACAACCCCACCTACTCAGAGGCTGAGCTCTTAAGATGGCAGCTTGAAGCCAGCCCAGGCAGGAAAGTCCACGAGACTCTTCTCTCCACTAAACTACTAAAAAAGATGAAAGGTGAGCTGTAGCTCAAGTGGTAGCGTGTTAGCTCAGGGACAGTGCCTAAGCCCTGAGTTCCAGATCTGAGATGTTTTTCTTAATAGACACCCTTTGCCATCCCAATCCCCACATGCCATATATCTATATTTTGGTTATCCTAGATCTCACTTCCACTCCTGCCACGTCCACAGCACTGCCACAAAAGGTGGTGTGTGGCCAACACTGGATTAAGAAGTGAACATACACAAGGGGGGCATATCCAGGTCAAGGCTAATGCCCCAGAACATTGAGGTATTGGCCATAACAGTCTCTCATCCCCCAGTTCCGTAGCCCTGGAATCTAAAGTCTGTGCTTCTGTGTTCTGGGCATCCAGAATAGTCTAGAAGGACCTAGAGAGGCCCAGCTGGGGCCAGAAGATAGACTTTCCTGTGGTAAGGTACATTGACATTTCCTAGACACCGACAGATACTTCCAAGCCACCTTGGGCCTCACCTCCCATGTAGCCCCGGAAGATCCTTGGTTGGGCGGCCTTCAGTCAGCTTTCATGCTTGAGTTGTCCAGAGCCACAGGCAACCACCCTTCCCCCACTCCACTACCAGCCTTCAGGAAGGGACATGCAGCCAGAGGCCCAGCTGAGGAAAACGATAGGACATCACATGACTGAGCCCCCGCCCCCCCCACCCTGTGTCAGGGGAAAACCTATGCCACCTGCCCTGCTAACCCAGAATCTCCTGGAGGTGGCCCAAAACATGGACGACTGGATTTGGGCCCCAAAGAAAAGCTGAAATATGCAGGTCTCTGGCAATTTAAGACTCATTGTAGACCCTGATAAGGGGCTAAAGGCAAGGCAACCTTGTGCACAACAACTGTGCAGGAGGGGCACCATGTGAGGTCAGAAAGAGGCAAACAGGCACCAATGAAGGGGACAGAGAAAAATGATGGAAAAATACACACACACACACACACACACACACACACATCACATGGGTAGCCCAAGGCCTCAGCAGTCCCTGAGCATCAGAATACCCCAACCCTTGAGAAGATGGCACTACCATCCTCAGACCAACTATAGACAAAACTCAGAGCTTCTCATATGTCTGGAATGGCTCATGACACAGCATGCCATTTCCTACTGTACATACCGCTATGTAGAATACCCAGCTACCTTATTTTTGGTTGTTGGTTATGGGGTTTGAACTTTGGGCTTGTGCGCAGTCCCTCAGCTCTTCAGTTGAAGGTGCATGCTCTACCACTGGAGCCACAACGCCACTTCCGGTTTTCTGGTAGTTCACTGGAGAAAAAGTCTCACAGATTTTCCTGCCCGAGCTGGCTTTGAAACTGGATCCTCAGAGCTCAGCCTCCTGAGTAACTAGGATGACAGTTGTGAGCCACTGGCAATGCCTGGCTTCAGCCACCTTCTCACACCCAGAGGAAACCCACCTTGTCAGGCCACAAACCACATGCAGCCCTTCCCTTCAGACTTTGACACCAGCATACAAAACCATTCTTCCATGGATGGGGAGAATATAATTGACACTACCCTCCCACCCCTATTCCCATTCGCCCACTCCCTGCCTAAGAAAGGCCACGACCTCTGGAGTTCTTGGTAAGGCAAAGCCCACCATGCTGTAACTTCAACCTTGGACAAAACTGGGGAGTTCTTAGAAATGTCTGTACCCTGAGGCCAGCACCTGGTCTCCCAACCACAGCAACCCCACTCCTTAACCATCTCTTGCAGGCAAGGGGTGTCTTTCTTTTTTGGATTTTTGTTTTTTGTTTTTGTTTTGGTTGAGGGGCTTAAACTCAGGGCTTGGGTACTGTCCCTGATGATGATTTTTGCTCAAGGTCAGTACTCTACCATTTGAACCATGGTGCCACTTCTGGTTGGAGATTGGAGATGAGACTCCCCTGGGACGTTCCTGCCTGTGTTGGGGAAACAAGATACTCCCGAGTAGCCAGGATGATAGGTATGAGCCATCGGAGCATGGTTTATGGTGTCTCATTCTTTAGAATTTCCAATTAGTCCTCCTCTAGACACTCCAACCTAGTCACTCCTCTAGATCCCTTAGGGACAGCAAAGGGAGGCTCAGAATCTGGGTAGGGCCATAGGCATTAAAGTGCCCCTTCCATATCACTACCCCTCTATAACCTCCCAACCGCCTCCTCTGGAAGGCATGGTCATCTGGGGCAGATCAGACCCACTAGGATTTCTGGCCTGTATCCCCCTGCCCCACTCAACCGGTATCTGAGGATTTCTGGGGCCAGCTGTTCCATGTCCTGGTGGAAGATGTTGGGAGGTTTGCTGATAACTGGGTCCAGGAGATGCCAGGGCAGAAGGAGTGTCCAGCTTCCCTCTGTCAAAGAAGGCGACACATAAAATGGATGGATCTACTAAGAGCTACAGGGCATAGCCATCCACCTGTCACCAAGAACCCTTGGAGTGCTGTTTTATGTTGACAGTCCTGGGGCTTGACCTCGGGGCTTAGGTGTTGTACCCAAGCTTCTTTTGCTCCAGGCCAGTGCTCTTCCACCTGAGCCATGGTGCCACTTCCAGCTTTTTCTGTGTATGTGGAACCTAGGAATTGAACCCAGGGTTTCCTGTGCGCAAGGCAAGCCCACTACTGCTAAGACACAATCCCAACCCTGGATAGCTCTTCTTCTGTAACCACTCGGGTGTGTCTCAGGACAGTCCTGCACATCTGTACCGAGTTTCTCAGCAGCAGCTATGGCTTGAAGTGAACATGCTCCTCTATGTTGTCCTTTATGTACAGCATCTTTGCTCTGTGTGCTTCCTGTCAGATACTCCTAGTTAAGCAAGACCCCTTTTCAAGTGCTGCTTCTAAGAATCCTGCTCCAATCACCCTGGCAGAGTGGGGTCCTCGCTGCTCTGCAGGCTGTTGGCCTTCTCACACTCTCCCTTCCTGCTGGTGTGGGTTGAAAGCACATGAAGGGGAAGGCCTGGTTTCCACCACCCAATTTTTGAAAGCTCTGATACACTAACCAGGGCCCAGTGCTGTATCACACTCCTTGAGAGGACAGTGGAGGCCCAAGCCGTCTGGGGGCAACAAGATGGGTCCATTTCTTTGTGTGGGCTTGAACTGAGGATCTGGGAGCTGCGTCTCTGAGTTTTTGTACTCAAGGCTGGTGCTTTACCACTTAAGCCACAGCTCCACTTCTGACTTTTTGGTGGTTCCATGGAGAGAAGAGTCTCATTAGCTTTTCAGCTTATGGCTGGTTTCAATCTTTGATCCTCAGATGTCTGCCTCCCAAGTAGCCAGGATGTCAGGTGTGAGCCTGAGCCAGAGGTGATGGGCACCAGAGCCTTTCTTTTGAGCTTCTGTTTATCTCATGTCAACTAGCAAGCCCTAGTTAAAATACTTAGTTACAAGAAATCAAGTTCCTCTCCTAGGTCAGTAAATCCAAGGAGATGAAGTGTCTTTGGAAAAGACACTGAGTTGGCCTGGGTGAGTATGGGTATATGTGTGTGTGTGTGTAAGTTTCAGGGATACCTACCCTATTTCTCCGGTGCCTCATCCTCCCAGTGGTGAATACATCCAGGATCCCCACCCCAAGGAAGGCGGGTAGGGGAGGGTACATAAGGTCACATTGAGTGGAATGATATGAATTCTATCCTGCAACTGAAGCCTGGAGAGATAATGGAGAGGAGAAGTTTAGAAGAACATCAAGAGAAGCCCATTACCTTTGGATACAAGTACCAGAGAGAAGACTGAATCCATCCTTTTTGGTAGTAAGGTAACTGATGCCCACTATTCATTTATTTCATTATTTTTTTTGTGAGTCCTAGGGCTTGGATTCAGGGCCTGAATGTCATTCCTGAGCTTCTTTTACTCAAGGCTGAGGCTCTAACACTTGAGCCACAGCACCAAATCTGGCTTTTTGTGTGTGTGGTGGGGTGGTTGTTGGTTTATGGGAGATAAGAATCTCACAGACTCTCCTGCCTGGACTGGCTTTGTGTCACGTCCATCAGACGTCAGCCTCCCCAATAACCAGGTCAGGTGCAGGAACCACTGGCACCTGACCACCACCATCCATTTATAATCCCCTAGGGCCAGTGCTGGACCACCTGCACTGCACCCCCTTGTTGTGCGTGGGAAGCAGACATGGGTGGGTTTGATACTTCAACAGCCTACATACCTTTGAGCATTGTTCCAGGTCAGTCTGATGGCGGCTTCCTCGTCATACACAGCAATGACTTGGCTCTGTCACAAGAAGAAATGTCCCCCAGTAGGTGTCAGTTCTGGAGTCTTTCCTCTTCACACCCCCCACCCACTCCCCAAAACGACATCTCAGCAAAGCGATATAGGCATAGAGTGAATTCATTTTCTTACAACCAGGGTCTGGCCAGAAAGGTAGCAGTGAGGAATCCCAATCCAGACCAGCCTGAGCATATATTGAGACTCTATCTAGGAAATGCCCAAGACAGAAAGTCTTGGCTCACATGTTAGAAGACCTGACTGGCAAGTCTAAAGCCTTGAATTCAAACCGTAATATACCAAAAAGAATAAGAGGCCCTGGTGCCACAGGCTCATGCCAATAATCCTAGTTATTCAGGAGGCTGAGATCTGAAGATCACAGGTCAACATTTAAAATACGGTTGGCCTCGCCCATCAAACATCATGATAAGACCCAAAGTCTGAACCATGAAAGTGCGCTCCATATTAACAGGGCTCTCAACCTTAATAAGTGCTGGCCATGCTCTCTGTCCCCCTGGGGAGCCACCCCCTGCGGGCCCCATCCCCAGGTCCTCCCAAGCTCCTTCTGCCACCAACCATGCCAAAGGGAGTATGCCACGCCTATTCCAGTGGAGTCTGCTTAGCATGGAACATCTGCTATCTGATCTGAGAGTGGGGCTTCAAAGAGGCCTACGTCCTGGAAAGTCTGGCAAGCCCCTTGGAAAGATGTGTTCCTGTTCCTGTTTCTCTTTTCTTCGCTGCATAGGAGTGCCCATTATTCTTTTACTGTTCCTGCTGCTTGTTCTACTTACTCATGCTCAACATTCTCTTATTCAGGGCTCTTTCTTGGAAGTGATGATGACTCCAACATCCGATGAGTGTCCTGAGAATATGACTAATCCACCAGATTTAAGTGCTACGCTGAAAGCCCCTCTTATGGATGCTATTAAACAAATCATAAGTGAAAATAAAAGCATTGGGGGTTTTATGACTTCACTTCAGCAGAAGGAATTGTTTGTAAGAGATTTACAAGAAGCTGTAGGCATGGCTAGAGCAGAAAGAGCGTATAGCTATTGGAGACTTCCCTTTAATCCTGAAGTATCTACAGTAGATATCCTGTAGATAAGAAAGATGTAGAGGGATATTTAGACCAAAAACTAAATAAGGTTCCTAAAAGATTGGTGGATGGAAGATGGCAGTGGCTTATTAGGGGATGCTGGTGGGATGCTGCCTTATCAAGAGGGCCTCAAAGACTTCCCCCAGATCCATAACCTTTTACAGGTGTGTATGATAAGGATGGCAACCATTGGGAAAATTACTTAGGAGAAAGAATTTCCTATTACTGTCTTCCATTTACTGAGAGACTTGCTAGATCTAGGACTCCTTGGTGCTTACTATCAAAAAGAACAAGGAAGATCTTATGAGACAGTTAAGGCCTCTATGGAGAAGAGTAAACGATTATGTGAAAGGGTTACAGAGAAGACACTATGAGCCTGAATTTGATGTATGGCCAGATTTAGCTAAGTATACTGAATATCATGATTTTTGGCAACAAATTGGGGACCTTCTAAAGAATGGCAAAGAAGCACAATTGCTTAGAAAAAATTTGAAATGCATAAAGTACAAAACTAAGCAGAAGTAAAAATAAAATACTAGAGTTTATGCCTTTATGTCTAACACCTTGCTCACATGCTCTTGTTAATGGTTAATATGTGATAAGCATCTCAAAACCGATTTACTTTGCTATTCTTATGGGGTTGATAAGGTAAAGCCAGGAACAAGTGCCTATCGTCATAGATCATCATCCAAGAACAAGATCAAGCAACCAGCTGGTGACCACCCAAAGCCTTGCAACAAATTGTGTAACCTTTTGCCCTTTCTCATGGAGACTTTTTTCTATAAAAGATTGTCATCCTCTGTAATAAATCGCACTCAGCATTCACTCCTCTTGTGTGTGAGTTGTCTGTTTGCCATCTCCCTACCTGTTCCAGTTACCCCTACTAGGTGTCCTCTGCCGTCCCAACAGAGCCGGTCCGCGGCACAAGTAGACATCTCCAGGGCACACAGATCCCTTGGTCTTATAATTTAAGTGCTGAGTCCCCATTAAGCATCTCACCCTTCCAGGTCCCCAGACCTCAGCCACAAAGCCCATGTACCCCCAAAGAAAGCAAGCTGAAGTTACCAAAGGGTCCAGTGCTCCTTGTTACAGCCCACTTCTACACTCACACACACACAAACACACACACACACACACACACACACACACACACAACCTGCAGGGGTGGTTCATGTTTGTCTTCCTTGCTACTCAGGAGGCTGAGGTTTGAAGATCAGGGTTCAAAGCCAGCCAGTTCTGGAACGAATGTGAGGCTCTTATCTACAGTGAACCACCAAAAAGCCAGAGGTGGAGCTATGGCTCAAGTGTCAGAGCAATAGCTTTGAGCACAGAAGCTCAGGAACAGCACCTAGACCCTGAGTTCAAGGCCCAGGTCTTCTAACACCAAACACACACAGACACAGACATAGACACAGACAAAGACACAGACACACACACAGACACACACACACGCACACACATACACACACACACGGACAGCCCAAGGCTTCAGCAGTCCCTGAGAACAGAACCATGGACTGTCTCCATTAGGATCACATCCTACCCTCAAGAAGGTGGCACTACCGACATTAGACCCACTATAGAAAAACCAGTAAGCCTCACACATATCTGGAATGGCTCATAGTCCAACATGGCAGTTCCTACTGTCCACACTGCTATGCGGAAAACTTAGCCTCCCCTTATTTTGTAGTTGGTCATGGGGTTTGAACTCCCGGCCAGGGTGCTGTCCCTCAGCTCTTCAGCTGAAGGTGAGCAATATCCCACTTGCGCCACAGCGCCAAATCCTGTTCTCTGGTGGTCCATTGGACATCAAGTCTCACAGACTTTTCTTCCCAAGCTGGCTTGGAACCATGGTCTTCACATCTCAGCCTTCTGAGTAGCTAGGATGACAGTTGTGAGCCACCAGCGGCTTCCGGCTTCAGCCAACTTCACATACCCAGAGGAAACCCATCCTCGTCAGGCCACACACTTCTTGCAACCCTTAACTTCAGACTTTGTCACCCAGCATCCAAATCCATCCTTCAATGGAGAGAATACAGACACAATAATCCCACCCCTGCACCCATTTGCCCACTCCCTTCCTGCCACAGGCCAAGTCTTCTTGAAGCTCTGGCTTCAAACTGGGGTAAACTTGGGGAGTTCTTAAAAATGTCTGTACCGTGATGCCAGCACCTGGTCTCCCAACCACAGCACCCTCCCCCAACCCCCTCACACACCTCCACCATCCTTTGCAGGCAAAGATGGTTTGCTTTCTTTTTTTTTCAGTTGTGGGGCTTGAATTTTGGGCCTGGGAGCTGTCCCTGAGCTCTTCAACTCAAGGCAAGCATTCTACTACTTGAGCCACAGAACCACTTGCAGTTTTCAGGTGGTCCATTGAAGATGGGTCTCGGGGTCTTTCCTCCCCATGATAGCTTTGAACCGTGATCCTCAGATCTCAGCTTCTGAGTACCTAGGATGACAGCCATGAGCTACTGGCACCTGGCCAAAGATAATTTTCCATCCTTTTCATCCTCTCCCCTCAGGAGACAGATCTGAGAACTACAGTTGGATTCCACCCTTGGCAGCAAAGTCCATTAGAACTCTTTTTCTACAATTAAACACCCAAAAAAGCTGGAAGTGAAGCTTTGGCTCAAATGGTAGAGTGCTAGCTTTAAACATCAAAGACAAGGGATAAGATCCGGTCCTTAGTTTCAAGTTTTTTCTAGCAAAGACCCACCCAAGAAAGGGAAGCAGGTTGGCACACGGGAGCTCAAAGTTCACACATAATACTCATGACTCCCAGAACAGACCCCATCCGGCTCTGATTCTCTAGATTCTATTTCCTACATCAGGGCAGTCTTAGATGGGACTGACCATGCACCAAGTTAGGACATTCAAGTACAATCTCATATTGAGGATCCTCTGACCTTATCAAAGACTCAAGATCTCTCACTGTCCTGCCTTGACACTGGGGAGCAAGCTGAGTTCTAGTTATCCAACCACAGGATGTGAATATGAAAGGATTTCTCGGCCAAGGGACTCCAACTGGAGGGGTGCTAGGTCCCTCTCTCTTTGGAAGGAGAAAAGTGCTGGTCCATCCCAGGAATGTTCTTAGGTTGTGAGTATCCTCAAAGAAACAACCCTGCTCAGAGCCCAGTGCCTCTTGTTTTCCCAACAGCCTCAACCCAAGCCTGCCCCACCTTCAGTCAGCCCTCTCTGAATCCCAGAATGCCATGTAGACTAAAGGTTGAGCCAGCAGAGACCCACCTCTGCCCCTGAGAATGGCAGTCACGTGGTCCTAGTGCCCCCTAGAGCAAGTCTCGAAGTCACTCGGGTCCCGACTCCTGTCCTCATTCCCTGGCTGTCCTGTGCCAGTGGTCCACTTACCTCTGTCTCTGGTGGAGGAATGAACACCGGGGGTGTCATCTTCTGATTGAGCCATGGAAAGTCCTAGTCCCCAAGGATGTACTGCACAGGCATCCTGCAGTGGACAACAGCCAGGCAGTCAATGGTGAACCCAAGGTTCCAGGACTCTTAATAGAAGTGTGGCTGGGTCTATGTTGTTAGGAGAGGTCATGGCTTCAATGTCCTGACACACCTGACCTGGGATCGTCCTACCTCTTCATCTTCCTGATTATGCCTTGGCCCTCCCTTGACACTCCCTCACCCCAACACCTCCCTAGCCCTTAGACAATTTCTTATTATCTGACCAGGAAATAGACTTGCTAGGGCCGGGATAATTGAAACCTGGTGACACACCCTGATCCCTAGGTCCTTCCTGAGGCTGCTTCCCCCTGCAGTTGGTGACCACACAGCTCCTGGATGTCATGAAGTTGCTGAAGGGTCAGTGGCTTAGTCCTACATACTGTCTTTAGGCTCTGAAATGTTACCCACAGAGATTGTGAGTGGTTGGCTCCCTTGATCCAAGGACTCCAACCAAAGCTCGCATGCTCCCTTCTTCCTTCCTTTCCTCTTTTTTTCCCTTCGTCCTTCCCTCCTCTCTCTCTGTTTCCTTTCTTTGTCTCACTCCTGGCCTTGAATTAGGAGCCTTGGTGCTGTCCCTGAGCCTTTTTACTCAAGGCGGCCAGTCTAAGGCTTGAGGTACACATCCATTTCTGGCATTTTCTTTTTGGTTGTTAGTTGGAGATAAGAGTCTTACAGTCTTTCCTGGCTGGGCCTTAAGCTTTGATCCTCCCATATCAGCCTCCTAAGTAGCTAGCATGACAGGCATGAAGCACCAGCATCCAGTTCAAAACAAGGTTTCTTTATGTGCCGTGGAACCAGCACTGGAACCTTTCATCATCTATGACAACCCTCACCCCTTCAAGCATGGCGCACACTGTAACTATTTGTTGGGTAACTAAATGAGCATCTGTCTATGACCATACTACAGAAAAGTCCCATCCAATTCATGTAAACATCCTGGGGCTGGGGTGGGGGGGCGAGGCAAAGCCTGATGTAGCTCTCCCACAGTTCTCCCTCTTCCCTCTTCCCACCCTCCTGGTGCCACCGCACTTAACTGTTTTGGCTCCCAGGATGTGAGCCATGATGTTCTCGCTGGATTCTGGGGCCACTGGGATGCCTATCTTCCCAAAGATCTCTGTCCAGTGGCTGACCAACTCTGTGGCACTCAATTCCCCCTCAGGTGTGAACAAGGTTGCCATGAGCTAAACCCCTGGCTCAAGTGGCCTCCTTTCCTCTCTGTGGGACCAGACAGGATGGCCCACTATATCTGGCCCCCAAGTTGCATGTTACAGAGAAAGGATTCTCGAGGCATCCCGGGTTCCACTTCAGGTGCTGAAAATCGTCTCTGCTCACAGCTGGCAGGCTGGGGATGGCAAGGTCACTCTCTGCTCCCCATGACATCCTCAACTGTGGTGGTCACCCTAGAGAGAGCCGTAGAAGAATCAGCAGCTGCCAGAGAAAGGCAGTCAAGGCAAGACATTCATAGCAGGAGACCATCTGGCTTGGGAACTCTGCCTGTGCCTCTTTTAACGTCACTGTTTGACCGCTGAATTGGTTCATCTAATTTAACCCATGAACCCAGGCATTAGTGGAAATTGCCAGCTTCAAGAAAAAAAAAAAAAAACCTGGAAAAGGTGGCATTTCACTTGTCCCAATCAAACTTAAACGGTTCCAAAGTCAGTGGTCCCCTTTTCCTTCCAAGCAACCTACAGCAGGTTACAGAAACTGGCATTCAGAGAGCCCAAGCTAACTGCCATGGTATGATACCGAGCAGGCTCCAGGAGGGGAAACTTGCCTACCACTGTCCAGCTGGAAAGGGCCCAGGTGGGACACAGATTGGAGACTGCAGGACTCCAGGGAGGACTACACACGGATGCACTGCCCCAGGAGGGAATCCACGCCCTCAGTGGGGGCCCAGATCCCCCTGCCCAGATGCCCACAGACACCGTCAATGCCCTGGGTAAGGTTCTCCTCTCATCCTTGGTTGTGGTGAAGCATCTGCCATGTTACACCGTTCACCACTTCCCAGACACTCCTAGCTTCACGGCCCTTGCCCTACTCCCACCCATCTCGTTCCTTAATTATGTTTGGCAGACACATTCCCAACCCTTGAATTAACTCCAACTATACACATGAGAGCAGAGTGTCTGGCTGGAAGAGTGCGGCTGTGGTCACACTGGCCTCACAAGCCTTCTGGCTGAAGACAGGACAGGTGTCCACTCTGTTCTGTGGTTCACACAGGCCTCCTAGGGTGTCCCATGCAGGTCCACCAGCTACTGTGGGCTGCAAGAAAGGGGAAGAGGGAGGTGGAAAGAGGTGGAAAGGCACATATACTGAAACCTTCCCCAAAGGAGCCATGAAATGGTGAAGGAGAAAACAAAACTTGTGGCTGGGCTCATACTGGGCATTATGAAAAAAGAACAACAAATACACACATACACACAAATAAACTGCTTTTGCTCTTTTTAGATATGGTGACTTAAATATATTTTCATTGTTCTCATCTCCTAATCTCCCAACACACACACACACACACACACACACACACACACACACACACACACACACACACACACAAATCCAAATGGGTCACACAAGACTCACCATGCAGCACCTGCAATTTGCCAACTGATCACTCACCTGAGCACAGTCAGGCTGTACGAGGAGAAAGATGATCGATATCTCCCTCCCTCCCTCCCTCCCCCTCCCTCTCTCTGTCTCTGTCTCTGTCTCTGTCTCTCTATCTCATATACACATACACACATACACACACACACACACACACACACACACACACACACACAGACTCAGAGAAGTGCCTCTCCTGAGTTTGTTGGTTCCTCATCTGGGCAATGTACAAGCTCGAGCATGGCAGTTCCCTTGTCAGAACCAGGGGCTCCCACCCAAGGGGAACACTGCTCTTATAATGCAGAACCACCCTGCCTCTTCCTTTACCCAGGGCCAGACCTTTCCATTGGGAACAACCAGCCTTGACCCCCATTCACCACAACCCTAGGCCCGGACACTGGGTCAAGGAATCCAGAGACATGATTCCTCAGAGCCCGGAGAGAAAACACAACAGGCAGTCCTGGTGCCTCCAGAGAAGTGTCTGACTTGGGGTGGGAGCGTTGCTGGGGAATTTGATGGGGTCATAAAGGCTACATACATGGATGGACTCCCTACTTCCAGCCTAGATGCTTCTGGGCTAATTGGCGGATTCTTGAGGAGGACTAGGAGACCAGAAGGACCAGGAGCACCAGCAGAAGCAGGCAGAGCTGGGAAATGTGATCACCCTGTGAGTACTGTTGACAGCTGGGGGTGGGGAACAGGACAGGTGTATGTGTGTCAGAGGAGGTGTGTTCCTCCCAGATAGTCACCTTCTGACCCCCAGTGCCCTCACCTCCCTAGTGGGTTCTTCTGGGACCTCCTCAGGTGAAAGGGTGACCTAGCACAGAAGACAAGGGCTCAAACAGCAAGGGGGGCCTATCTCCTGCATCCAACACCCCCCATCCCCAGCAAAAAGGAAAAGAGCCAAGAAGGCAGGTGTGGAGGTGCTCCTCCCCACATCTGACTAAAGTCACTAGGTTCCCACCTGGGAGAGGAAGGGTGCAGATGTGGCTTTCACTGCTCTAGGCCAGGGGTTCTGTGGTGCCCCTTCCTCACTGTATCTGACCTTTTCCTGTATCTGCCCTTTTCCTGGGACACTGGCCCCTAGGAATGGGGGTGGGATCCTTGGGGCAACACCCACCCCCCTCTCCTGGGGCGCATTTGTAGCAGAGCCAGGGTGGACTGTGGGGTGCAGGGGAGGTGCGGGCAGGATGGAGAGAGGAGACAGGAGGCGAGGGTCTGGGTCTGTGGAGGAGGAGGGAGGAGGGGGTCAGGGGGTTCGCCTGGTGCAGGAGTCGCCAGGTGTGGTCCCATAGAGCGGCCACTCATGTGTGCTGCTGGGAGAAGCTGTAGGCGATGGCTCTGGGTGCACCCAGGCCCAGAGTGCAAAGACCAGGGGCAGGGACTGGGTTGGGGCCTCATGCCAGGCAGGGACCCACCATTTCTGCTGGGCAACTGCGAAAGGGGTCTCGGATCAGATTAGGCAGAGCCATGTTTGAAACGCTGCTCTGCTGGGAGGTGGAGGGGGCATCTGCCGGCGTCTGTGCTTGCTGCCACCCCTGCCTCAGCTGCCATCACCAGCACCACCTCCGTCTCAGCTGCCTGCTTCCATTGCCTCCACCACCGAAGCCACCGCCGTGCTTCCTGTGCCAGGACCTCAGATTCAGGGCAGCCATGGCCGCCGTGCCCCCGTGGGGCTGCCCGCAGTGATGTGCCTGCCTTGCTGGCTCCAGGTGCTCTGTGCTCCTGTTCAGGACTGCGCTTTGATGGCAGCGACCACCAGCCTCTGGAACAGCTTCCCCTCATGCTTGTGCTTGCTCTTCTCTCTGCTTTCTCTCTCTCTGCCCCCACTCCACTCCTGGGCAACCACACAGGCCTGCCTGCTCCCCCCCATCACTGCCACCACAGTGTATCCCAGGGCCCCTCCCCCTCCTCCACTTGGCCATGCCCACTCCTCCCCTAGGCCATGCCCCCCACCCCTAGCTGCAATCACAACCCTGACTGGGCTCTAAGGCTTCCAGGCCATGGCAATTGCAGCATCAACTCAGCTCAGCACTCTCCCCCAACCACAGTACCTGCCCCAGGGATCGAATCTCCCCTCAGCTCCACCCCTGGAGAAGATTCTTCTCCATTCCCCTTCACTCCCACACACTAAGAAGGTGCATGGTGACCCTTGTGTGTGTGTGTGTGTGTGTGTGTGTGTGTGTGTGTGTATGTGATGTTGGGGATAACTACCTCTCAAGGACTCAGAACATAGCACTCTTTGGGATGACACACAGCACACTTCCAAAAACAGCGCAAAGCACCCTGTGTAGAGTACTCAGCACACAACACCCTTTGAAGGAGGGAGTCCATAGCTTGCAGCATAAAGGACTCAGCACATTGCATGCTTTGAAAAACTCAGCACATAACAACTTTCCCAGGGGCTCATTACATAGCACCTTCTGTGATAAGACTCCACACAGCCCTTTGAAAGGCTGAGTAAAAAGCACCCTTTGTAAACCACTCATTGCATAGCACCCTTCAAAGAAAGCACATAGAAGAATTTTGAAGGTTTCCACACATACCACACTATGGCAGGACTCAGCACATACTACACTGTGGAAGCACTCAGCACACAGCATCGTTTGAAGGACAATACAGAGCACCCTGTGAAAAGGACTCAGCACACAGCACTCAAAAAACACACCTCATCCCTCTCTTCTCAAGAGCGCAGCACATATTAGGACCCTTTTGGATGAATTAGCACACCACACCTTTTGAAGGACTCAGCATACAGTATATTGTGTAATGGACCCAGCACACAGCACCCTTTGAAAAACTCAGCACGGCCCACTCTTTTCAGGGACTCAGCACATAGCAACCTATGGGATGACTCAGCAAACAGCACCTTTTTGAGGACTCAGCACATAGCTGTATGTCAAAGGTTCAGCATTCATTAGAATTAGGGTGCTTTCTTCAGTATCCCCATTCTTCAGAAACACTTGACAAATCCTACTAGTTCACATTTAGCCAACCTGTGTTTTATGGGGGAGGGTCAGCTGGGGGTCTTGAACTCAAAGTTTGGGGGCCCTATCCCTGAGCTCTTTGGTTCAAGGCTAGAGCTCTACCACTTGGAGGCACAGCTCCAATTTTGTTTTTTTGGGTTGTTCTTTGACAGGTCTTATGGTGATAAGGAAGGCCAAGTTGGGGTGTCTGTGTGCAAAGGCTCTTAGCTCAGCCTGGAGCTGACCTCTCTCTTCCTGGTGCTCCTGGGAAGCTGGGCCTCATGGAGCTCTCTTGGCCTAGGGTGGAAAAGACCTGCTCTGGTATCAGCAATCAGGGTGAACAAAAGTCAGCTTGGCCCTGGTCACTTCTCAAAATTGAACTCTAGAGGACAATGGCACGGGGCTGCATATCCCGCATCCGGCCACCAGGGGGCAGGAGTGGCCCACCATAGGGATTGTACCTGAGAGTTGAGTTTACTCTTGCTTCCCTGGGGTCTCCATCATGCTTCCAAGTCACCCTGGACAGGAAAATCCTTGAGACACTTATCTACAATTAACAATCAAAAAGCAAGTGGGGCTGTAGCTCAAGTGGCAGAGCAGTAGCCTTGAGCAAGAAAACTCTAGACCCTGAGTTCACACACACACACACACACACACACACACACACACACACACTCACACACACACACACACACACACACACACACACACACACACACACACACACACACACACACACCACATGCATGCAAAATCAGAGATTTCTATAATGCAATCTTTGGATATTCTCTACTTTTTCTCCACTAAGCCTGGTGGCTGCTGGTTTAGGTGTCTGATGCATACACCACTACCTGGCATCTTTAATTTTGGGGAACAGAATGGGTAGAAGGTCATCCTTCTCTGATCCCAGCTCCTTGATTGGGTCATGGTCTATCCAGGCCCTTTGGGGCTCCTTTACAAAATCGCCAAGATGCCTTCAAAAGTCATCACATACTGGGCACTGGTGGCTCATGCCTGGCATCCTAGCTACTCAGGAAGCTGAGATTTGGAGGATCACGGTGTCAAACCAGCCTGGGCAGAAAGTGTGTGAGAATCTTATCCTCGATGAACCATCAGAAAACAAAAGTGGTCCTTTGGCTCAAGTGGTAGAGTGCCAGCCTCGAGAATAAGAGCTCAGGGAGAGTGTTCGTGTCCAACAACAAGGAGAGGCTTTGCATGTTGGGTTTGGGATTGGCATTGGCCAAATATAATTGGAATTTTCAAGTGCTCCACTACAAAGCAATGCCTCCTTAGTCCTGTGCTGGTCCATCGTGTCTCACCCCCTGGCCTTGTCAATGCTTTGGGTCAGCATGGCTCTGGATGGAAGGAAGGGCTCCAAGGAGGAAGATCCCAGAGCAATCACCCCACCTCCTTCTTCCATTCTCACCCTGCTTCTTCTGCTCTTTGTCATAGACTTTCTTCCTTGAATCCATTCATGAGATCCTCACCACCAACATAGTGGTGAGTGGTGGGTCTGGCCTAACTCGGGAAAGTCAGAGGTGGAAGTAGGTCTGGGATTAGGAGCTTCCACCCTGGGTGTGGGCTGAGCCCAGGGTTGACCTTTATTTCATCCTGAGCCTTACAGTGGTGGGAAGACAGTGTAGACTCCACATTGAGTCAGGTAAGATTGGAATCTAGAAGAATCCTTGTGTGGGGGAGGATGTGGGGCCACTGCTCTTGATACTCCTCTCTCAGGACTCCCCTGTCCTTCCCTCATCCCTCAATGGTAGAAGAGAAACTTCAACTAAGGGTGTGGGATTAGGGGGTGGGGAAGTATTTTGGTGTGAACCAGAAGTGCTTCATATTCATCCTAGCCCCTACTTCCTATTTATCTGAGGAATGGCCATTTGGGTTTGGGAGGGGTGCATCATCCTAGCTGAGAAGGTGTGTCAGTGGTAGAGTGCTCGCCTAGCATGACTGAAGGGTTAGGAATTGATGTGAGACATTACACTCAGAACTATATTGAAGGAGGAATCCAAAATTAGTTACCAAGATATACACTTAACGCACTGTTTTAAAAATGTAAGCTAAAGGAAATAATTTATGAAAAATTGATTCCACACAGAAAAAGCTGGAAGGGGAAGTGGGGCTCAACTTGTCGAGCACCACCCTTGATCAAAAAGAGCTCAGGGAGAGTGGCCAGGCCCTTAGTTCAAGCCCCAGGACTGGAAGAACAAATCTTTGTTGGAGGCTTTTTTCCCCTTTGAAAACAATTTATTGTTATAAGCATAACATGGGTCTCTTCCCTGGCCACCAATGGGCCATTATATCCCTTGAGCTTGGGCCACCTCCCGGCAGCCTCTGCCCTACCCAACCCCCAGTTTAACCTTCCCATCACCCAGCAGATGGAGGCCTGAGAGAAGGCACATGACCACCTACTTCTGGTGGCTTCCAAGGCTTTTGAGAGTCAATATGTCACATGGAGAGTCATTATCTGCATCAGTCTACAGAAGAAAGGGAGGGAGCGCTCCTCCCCTGAGCTGTGGGCAGATCTGTATCTGGGGCATCTACAGCAGGACGTGCTCCTTGGGGGAGTCCTCTATGGTGACGAGAACCCTGACCTATCCTCTGGCAGTTTCCACGCTGTCTTCAAGTTGCAATTCTTCAAAACCTTTCTGCTCCTCCCTCATTTCACACACCACAGGCCCTGATGCATCTGAAGCAGCTTTGGTGGTGGGGCTCAGCCTGTGTTGGCATCTGGAGCCTGCTGTCCATGCCTTCCTCTTCTTCATCTTCTCCTGGGACAGCCAGCATACACACTTGGCTTGCTCCCAAAACAGTTCATTCAGAGCCAACATCTGCTCTTTACACACCATGAGGGATTCCTCAATAGGTTGGATGTGTGCTGACAGCTGGCTGCATCGATGGTGGAGCTCACCTGCTGGATTCTGGAAGTCCACCTCATCAGGCAGGTTGTGGACGAAGCAGATTTACTTCTTGGACGCCCACATGTCCTGCTTCCCGTCCCCATGAATGCTGTGGTGGCAGCACATGTGGCAGGGGGCTGTAGCTCCAGCTCAGTCTGTCACTGAGCTGCCAGGTGGGCCAGGTGCCTGCAGCTGGCCCACTGCTTCTGAGTTATGATTTCGCCCCCTGTAGATCTCAGCCTCAGTGTGTTAACAGAGCCTCATCCATCTACCAGGCCACATGGAATGTGGGCGTAGCCACATTTCTTGTATCCCATTGGTCAGAAAGAATCATGAAATAATGGGGGTGTGGCCAGAATCCTGTGATGCAGGCAGAATGGGCAGAGTTAAGATGACAGTGGCTCCCCCAGCCCCTTTCCAAGGGAACTCTGTCCAGTTCAGTTAGGGACAAGACGATGACCTGCTTGAGCCAGATGGCTGCACAGATTGTTTTGTATGTCTGTTTGTTGTCAGTCTCGGACATTGAACTCAGGATCTGGCACAGTCCTTGAGCTGCTTTTGCTCAGAGCTAGCCCTCTACCACTGGAGCCACATGGCTCTACTTCTGGCTTTGTTGGGATTGAAGTTGGACAGGGGTCTCAAGGACTTTCTGGCTTAGAGTGACTTGACCATGATCCTCCTATCAGTCTTGTAAATATCAAGGAGGAGCCACTGGTGCCTGCCTCATCATTGGTTTTGCTGATGTTCTTGGACACACCCATGAGTTCCCTATCCTCAGGTTTAAGTGGTGGGAGCTGGAGCCCACAGTTGGAATCCTAGTCCTGCCACTTCCAAATGGCAGGAGATCCTAAGAAACTCATTTCTATCCATATGAATGCCAATGGAATGTGATGTATGTCATGATTGAATGGACAGTTCTTGCATGATTCTAAGATAAAATTATACACAATTGTATTCTAGGACACTGATTGATTTTAATTAATACTTTATAAAGCATTTCAACAATCACATTCATTAAATGGAGGCAGAATGAAATATCGAAGAATTGGGCATCACATAGTATAGAGATGCCATTTTTTCTGCCCGGACTTTCTTACTTAATTGCCATATACCATTTTCTGAATGTACTTTGGTATATTCAACTAGGATATATTATACTTGATCTGGAAATCAATTATTCAAACTGTTTTTTTTTTATCAAAAATGCTCATAGCAAAATAAAGAGGTAAATCCAAATTATGTATATTTGAAGACAATGCTTGGTTAGTCCTCTTCTCACATTACCCATTCCCTTCTTGAGAATAATACACATTTTAAGGAAATGCTTAGAATGTTTTGGAGAAATAGGTTGACTTTAAACCAGTTACTCTACGCTGCATTTTGTTTATATCTAGAAAAGCTAAATTCTTACCTTATCATTTTCCTTAGGCTTTATATTCAGGTTTAATGTCTGATGGGTGACAGATAAAGATATAAACATTTTTTAACAGTTGTTAAATTTAGGCTGAGGAATCTAGGTACAATTATGCTCATGCAGATAGGCCTCATCAGTCATGAGAACATGATACCAAAATGTTAACCAATGCTTACTGGTGTCATCCTTATGAGATTTTGTGTATTATAAACAATGGTTATTACCATTTGTTTTGTAGTCAACATCATTTCATGGGTTAGGAATTGCTGTGAGACATTATACTCAAAACTATATTGAAGGAGGAATCCAAAATTAGTTACCAAGATATACACTTAATGCACTGTTTTAAAAATGTAAGCTAAAGGAAATAATTTATGAAAAAGTCAACATTTACAATAAATACAGAATCAGTATGACTGATCTTTCTTTTATCCCAGTTGCAATACGGCTTGCATGATGACTTTTATGGTTATATGTTAAGTTAGGTCTTGATATTTAGTTGAAGTTCTCTTTTATCATATATTCATTTGTCAGATCAAAGAGGAAATTAATTCCATGCCAGAGTCAACATCCATAATAATGTTACAGTTGTATCCTGCTACTTTGCCAAAGTTTCAAATGAGCTTGAGTATCTTGGGTCTTTTTTGGATTTAACTAAATATGTATGCAATTTTGTCAGTAGTATAAAAATTTTTTTTACCACTATTTGTTAAACTATTATTTTCCAGAAACTACTACTCTCTTTTCATGAGATTTTCTTTTTGGGGTCCGGTCGTGGGGCCTGAACTCTGGGCCTGGGTGCTGTCTCTGAGATCTTCAGCTCAAGGCCAGTGCTCTACCACTTGGGCCACAGCGCCACTTCCGGCTTCTTTATTTTTGCGTATGTGGTGCTGAGGAATCAAAACCAGGGCCTCATGCATGCAAGACAAACACTCTACCACTGAGCCACCTTCCCAGCCCTTTTCATGAGATTTTTAATGTCATTTATATCATGGATTGATGTTTTCCTTTAGATAACCCACATTCTGTATTTTACAAGTGTAATTTGGAGTAGTTTAAAATTATGTACACTCAGGTACACTGCTCAGATTCTACTATTGGCATATTTTGTTCTTGTTAAATCAGTAGGATTTAGGTCTCAATATGGATACTATTAGACTTATTCATTGCATTTCTGCATTTTTTAAGATGTCATGATTTTTGTTATTTTATTCTCTTAAATATGTGCAGATCTTACTCCACTTACAGTCACATTTCTTTTAAACAATTTGATCCATTCAAGGGATTTGCTATATCAGGTTCATCTAGATGAATTTAATTACAAATGAACACAACCGTATTTTTGAGACACAGTTATCTTTATGGTTCTAGTCAAGGGTAAGATGTATTTGAGGTTTTTGTGCTTAAAAATAACTGGGCACAACATGTTTTTGTTCCTAGGTGGACTTCTACTTTGTTGGTTGTTTTTTGAGCTCTGGTGACTTCAACATATGTGTTTATTTTATTTCAATTGTTTTGTGTCTATATTTTGTTTCATATAACAGAAAGTACAAAAAGAATCAGTGATTTTAGAACTTTTCAAAATAGATTTCTAAGAGAGACACTTGAAGTTTTGTGACATCTGGGACCAGATAGGTCTTGTTAGTGGAGGGCGTAGTAGAATAAAACAGACATTGTTTGACATGATTTGAATTCTTCCTCTTATTGCCTCACTATTTCAAATAGTATTACTTCAAAGTCTTTAGTGGAAAGAAAATAATTTTGTCTGTATGAGCTCAGAATTGTTGCTTTAATTGGGACACACTACACATTTATAATTGATTTTAACTCTAAAACCTTCTTTCCTTCCTTTAAAATCACAGATGTGAATTTATAATGCTAAAATAGCATCTACTAATTTATATGAAATAGTCCAAACTATTTTCCCTTCACACTATATGTAATATAGACTGTAATAATAGTGAGTAATATAATATGTAATAATTGACTTTGGGGAATGTCAATTACATGGATTTTTTGAGATACTGCATAATATTAAAAATTATATTTTATTCTATTAAAAAGTTCACAGTTACATCTAAAAATAACTCATAGTTATAAACTAATGCTAAAAAGTAAGATTGTTTATTGGAAAAAGCCAGACGTTTCAATAAGCTTGCTTTTTATACATTGACTTGGATCTGGGCTTTGGTGGCTCATGCATGTAATCCTAACTAGTCAGGAGTCTGAGATCGAGGATAGTGGTTCAAAGCCAGCCTGGACAGAAAAGTCTCTTAGACTTTTATCTCCAATAACCCACTTGAAAACTAGAAACAGCACTGTGGCTCAAGTGGTACAGTGGTATCAATGAGCAGAAGAGCTCATTGAAATCTGCGACCAGGCCCAGAGTTCAAGCCCCACGACCACCAAAAACAAAATGACATGGATTTTTACTTTATTATTTCATTATTTTTATTGTGAAAATACATACAGAAGGGTTACAATTACATGAGCAAGGTAATGATTACATTTGTTATCAAACATTGTTTCCCCGTCCCTTGTTTCCCCTTACCATTCCTTCCCATCTACCCCTCAAAGCAACCCAGGCGCCAAAGTTGTAAAGTTCACTTTCCGACATAACTTGTTGTATATCTGATTGTTGCATGGGACCACCTGTATCCCTATTTATACAACATGTTTTTCCCTTCCCCTCCACAAATTATAACAACATCAAATACAGTGAAAACAAGGGTTATGTCATGGGGGAGAGACACACAAAGCAACAAAGAAATCATCTTATAAATATGCTAAAAACAATAGCAAGAGAAAAAAAAATCATTTGAGTCCTTATCTTTGGGTTCATTTCACCTAACATCAATTTATCTGATCATTGCTGCTTGTCCAAGACATATACTAATAATTGCAAATAAGGGAAACCATGAGACTTATATGTCTTTGGGTCTGGCTTACTTCACTTAATATAATTTTTTCCAAGTCTTTCAATTTCCTAAAAAAATAGGGCAATGTCATTCTTTCTGATGGAGGCATAGAATTCCATTGTGTATATATATCACATTTTCTTGATCCATTCATTTACTGAGGGGTATCTGGGTTGGTTCCATATTTTAGCTATGGTAAATAATGCTTTAATAAACATAGTTGTGCTGATAGCTTTAGTATGGTCATGTTTGTGATCATATGGGTAAGTGCCCAAAAGAGATATTGCTGGGAAATAGCGGAGCGCTATGTGAAGTCTTTTGAGGAACCTCCATACTACTTTCCACAGTGGTTGAACAAGTTTACATGCCCACCAACAACACAATAGAGTTCCCTTCTCTGCACATTCCCTCCAGGTTCTGTTGTTATTAGAGTTCTTATTTATAGCCATTTTAACTGGGGTGAGGTGGTATCTCAATGTTGTTTCATTTGCATTTCTTTTATGGCTTGGGAGGTGGAGCATTTCTTCATGTGTCTATTGGCTATCTTTCTTTCTTCTTCAGAGAAGTTTCTCTTTAAGTCTTTAGCCCACTTATTCATTGGGCAATTGTTTCTTTGAGAATTTGTTGTTGGGGGATTTAATTTTTTGAGTTCCAGGTATATTTTAGTTATGAGACCCTTGTCCGTTTTATAGCTAGTGAAGATCCATAATTTAACATGTTTTTCTACAAATTTATAGAACAGTGTAGCTTTGGAAAATCAATAAATGTTGCATTTTCATATAGGATTACATATCCTTGCAAGTGTTGTCTAAAACTGATCTACACTGAAATGATTGCCATTGATAGCTTTCTCAAGATTCCAGATGTTTATACTTTCTGCTGACCTTCCACAAAACTCATACCCCGAACGTAAGTTTTTAGTTTGTTCATGCAATTATAGAAACATAAACATATGAAACTGCTGTCATTAATGTAGTATAACTAATACAATTAAGTATACCTTGAGGAAAATAAGATTCTTCCTTTGAAATACTTGCTTCAAGGCACACTCACACACACACACACACACACACACACACACACACACACAAATATTTACCACTCTGACTCAGGTTAGGTTCCTGACATTTGGTATCAGACAATCATCTAATAATCAAACTTTCCTGCCCAGACATAAAATACATTCATAATTCCACACATATAAAAATACCAGATCATTCAAAATAATGAGAATATTTAACAGAATCACCCAGCTCCTGTACCATCTACTCCCTGATTTAATTCATTTATGACAATGCATTTTTCATATCATAATTAAAAATAATTTTGAGTCTCTCTGATTAGCAGAATAAAATATGTTATCATATAATAGAAAATGTAGGTAAAATTACTTTCCCCTGTTTAATCTTTTATATAACTTATCAAAAACTTCTTTTTCCTTGCATACTCTGTTTCTGGCATTTGGCCCTAATGTCTAATATTAAATTACAAAGGACATGCCATATTCCTTAGTTCATTTTTCCTAAAGGTTATGCTATGGTGTTAAATCTGATTTGTTTGATTATTCTAAATTAAATTTTCTCAACAACTTGAATTATTGTTTATGTTACTCCTAAGCCATTTGAAATATCAAAAAGAACTGCAAATTCACTTTGGCAATGATTTGTGAATGGCAGCAATGCTTGTGGGTGGAATGAAGGACTTGAATTATCTAGAGTGCCTTAAAAATGGCACTGTTCTTTAAAAGGCTGATCATTTAGTAAGCTTTTAAAGTGTGGTCTTCATATTTCATCTAAGAAGATAACAGTATGCTTTTCATCACATTCTTGCCTGCAAAGCACAGAAATTATTTCCGTTGTACAGTTCATGCCTAGCTGCTAATGTAGTGAAACCCACAAACAAATGCACAGCTGTGTTCGCTGCTCTAGATTTTGAAATTTTCTTCCAGTAGCCCTAGTGATTTGAGCCCACATTCATGGGATAGGCACATAATATACAATTAAAAAGCACCACAATATACAAAGACCACGTACAAAATGAGGTTCAATATTCTTCTTTGTTGTTTCCTTTTTGTCTTATTGATTGTCTTTTAAGGCGTTAGGGGCTGTTTATTTCTCATTACTGTTGATGTAACTTCAATAAATTACCAGATTTTTCAAATAAAATAAAGAGATATAAAAAAGAAATATTCAGTCATAAAATAAACATTTCAGTGATGTTTGTTATTCTAGTCCTGTTCTCAGTTATCTTCATATAATGTTGAGATGAGTCAAGCATATGTGTAAATTGACAAGTATTAAGCACACCGAACTCTGGAATCTTTGGGTTTGATTTCTATATCAACCACCTAGAAAAGAAAATTATCACTTGCTTCATGTCTTAAGTAATCTACTTAAAACAAGTTGTATTAATTTTTTTTTCTCTTAAAATACGTTTTCCTAGTCCTGGGTTTTATTATATATATATTTTATTATTATTATTATTATTAATTGTGAAAATACCCTATAGAGGGGTTACAATTACATGGGCAAGGTAATAAGTACATTTCTTATCAAACATTTTTGTCTCTTCCTTTGTTTCCCTTTCTCATTCCTTCACATCTCCCCGTTGGTATAATTTGTGGAAGGGAAGGGATAAAAATAAATTGTTTAAATAGAGATACAGGCGGACCCATTGCAACAATAAAATGTACAAGAAGTTCTGTCTAAAAACCATCTTTACTAGTTTTATTAATTTTATCAATAGATCTCAAAATCTATGGAATTGATTCATTGCAAAAGTATTTGATTTCTTATTTCCACTGGATTAATATTACATTTAATTTACTTTTTTTACACATGAAATAATGACATTCTTGTGTATAAAACATCCCTGTTTTTCATTTTGGTTGCCAAAACAGAATTATTACATACTTTGAAAATTTAACTTTAAACCTGAACCTTCAAATTTCACTAGGACTTGAATTGTGTTACTTACAAATTTAATGTTAAAATAAACAGCATTATTAAATACAAAGCAACATTATAAGTTATCATACCATAGTCCCTGAATTGACTTTATGATAAAAAACAATTATATTTATATAACATGATATACATACTCAAACAAACTATGAGACATGGAAACAGAAGTCTCCTATTTTGTTTTGTGTTTGTTGTTCTTTATAGTTTGTGATGAAACTGTCTTTACCTTACGTGTGATATATTCATTGTACGTCTTCAGGAAGATGAGGGGTGGGCACAGAGCCTTAGGGAAAAGGGTAAAATATTGCAGCAGTGGAGTTTATTGAACATTGATGAAAGTAAACTATTTAATACATGGATGGGGACAGGAGTGAGGGACTAGGAACAAGTGAGGGAACCAAAGACATTTCATAAAAGGAAATGTACTCATTACCTGACTCATGCAATTGTAATCCCTCTATAAATCACCTTAATAATAACAACAGAGAAATTTTTTGAAGTCAAATAGAATATTGCTTTTTAGAATTCTAGAAGCTTTTTTGTTCACTGGTTTGAGCTGTTTGAGTCTATCTCTGAAAATAGCTACATTGACATTCATTGAGTGAATTCGTGAGTTACTAGTAGATAAAAGTCAATTATGATTGCTTGTATGTTTTTTTGAAACTCTGATTTATTTATTGCTTTAATCTAATTTGTATTATTTCTGTCTACAGGTTTTTGGTTTGGCTTGTTCCTGTTTTTCAAGGACCTAGTGGTGCACCATTAGTCCTGATTCAAGATTGTTCTAATTTATTGCTGTACATACTCAAAACTATACATTTTCCTCCGAATATTGCCTGTGCTGTTGTGTCCCAGAGGAGGTAGTATTTTGTGTGTTCACTTCCACTGAATTCCATAAACGTTGGAACTTCCCTCCATATTTCTTCAGTGACTCACCGATGATTTAGCAATGTTTTATTCAGTCTCTGTGAGTTTCAGAATTTTCTATGATGCCTTTTGATGACAATATCTAATTTGGTCCCATCATAATCTGACAGGATACAAGGAGTAATTTCATTTTTATTTTTGAATTTTCATAGATTTTCCTTATGATCTAAGATATATATTTTTGGAGAGCATTTCATGGGCTGCTGAGAGAGATATATATTGTGATGCTGCTAGGTGAAATATTCTGTACATATCTATTAGGAATACCTTGTCATTGCAGTTACTTAGGTCTGAAGATTTTTTTTGCTAAGTTTTTACCTGGCTGGCCTATCCAGAGGTAAGAATGATGTGTTCAAGCAACCAACTATGTGTTTGGATGTATGAATATTTCTACGTTAAGTGGCATTTTTCTGATGAACTTGGGAGCTCTAGGATTCAGGGCATTGATATTTAGAATTGTTATATCCCCGTGATGGAGAGTTTTCTTTGTCAATATTTAATGTCGTTTTTTGTCTCTTTTTACTTTCATCCAACTTTTTATTTAAAGCCTATTTTATCTAATATTTGTATACCTACTCTAGCCTGTTTATGAAGTCCATTTTTAATCTGTGAACCCTAAGATATGTATTCAAATGTTTTTTCTTTCATGCGATTGTTTCCAACATATTTATAAGATTATTTCTTAGTTGCTTTGCATGTCCCTCCCAACAGTATAACCCTTGCTTTCACTCTATTTGATGTTGATATAATTTATGGAGGGGAAGGGAAAAAACAAATCTTTTAAATAGGGATACAGGTGGACCCATTGCAACAATGAGACATACAAGTCGTTATATCGAAAACGAACTTTACAACTTTGGGGGGGGGGGGAGGGATGGAGGTGGATTCAGTGAGGGGGGAGGATGGGAAGGGATGGGATGGGGAAACAAAGGAGGAGGCTACAATGCTTGATAAGAAATGTACTCATGTTGTTAGAGTTCTTGATTTTTGCTGTTCTAACTGGAGTGAGGTGATATCTCAATGTTGTTTTGATTTGCATTTCTTTTATGGCTAGGGATGTTGAACATTTCTTCATGTGTCTATTGACCATCCATCTTTCTTCTTCAGAGAAGCTTCTCTTTGAGTCTTTCGCCCACTTACTTATTGGGCAGTTGTTTCTTTGAGGATTTGTTGTTGGGTGGTTTAATTTTTTGAGTTCCATGTATATTTTAGATATGAGACCCTTGTCCGTTGTATGGCTAGTAAAGATCTTCTCCCAGTCCGTGGGCTTTCTATTGATCTTGCTAGCTATGTCATTTGCCCTGCAGAAGCTCTGTAACCTTATACAATCCCATTTGTCCAACCTTTCTTTGATTTGTTGTGTTTCCGGGTCTCTATTCAGGAAATTTCGGCCTGAGCCAAGGAGACCCAGGGTTTCTCCTATTCCATCCTGTAATGTTTTCAGAGTGTCTGCTTTGAGTTCAAGTTCTTTGATCCATTTGGAGTTGATTCTGGTGCAGGGTGATATAGAAGGATCTAGCTTTAGTTTTCTACATGTAGTTAACCAGTTTTGCCAGCACCATTTACTGAAGAGGCTGTCTGTCTTCCATTCTATTGTTTTAGCTCCCTTATCGAAGATTAGATGGCTATAGGTCTGTAGGTTCATTTCTGGGTTTTCAATTCTATTCCATTGGTCCTGAGATGCTGGAGGGGATGTGGGCACAAAGGAACCTTACTTCATTGTTGGTAGGAATGTAAACTTGTTCAACCACTTTGGAAAGCAGTATGGAGGTTCCCCAAAAGACTCCACATAGAGCTCCCCAATGACCCAGCAATCCCACTTTTGGGCATTTACCCAAATGATCACAAACAAGGCCACACTAAAGCTACCAGCACAACTATGTTTATTGCAGCATTATTTACCAAAGCTAATATATGGAACCAACCCAGATGCCCCTCAGTAGATGAATGGATCAAGAAGATGTGGTATATATACACAATGGAATTCTATGCCTCCATCAGAAAGAATGACATTTCCCCATTTGTTAGGAAATGGAAAGGCTTGGAAAAAATTATATTAAGTGAAGTAAGCCAGGCCCAAAGAAACATAGGTCCCATGGTTTCCCTTATTTGCAATATCTAGTATAGGTACGAGTCAAGCGAAAAAAGTCAGAGAATGTGATGTTAGGTAAACGAACCCTCAAATATGTATTTTAATGTTTTTG
>NW_024871855.1:0-32782 GCF_019054845.1 Dipodomys spectabilis
ATGTTACATGCTCCACTTTAACTGGATGGAGCTTTACCACTTGAGCCACACACCTACTTATATTTTTGCTGATAGTTTTGCAGAGAGGCAGGACATTTCTACCAAAGCTGGCCTCAGTCCTCAGTTCTCCAGATCTTCGCCTCAAGTGTGGTTAGATATTTCAGGTGTGAAACACTGAAAACTAGCTTAAAATTGTTAATGCTCTAATTCAGGCTTACTTTAACGATTAATGGGTTCTTGATATCATACCTGTCATAAATTTCAAATTTGGGTCTTCCTTTTTCAATATTTTTCTTATTGTAATCCATAAGCGTCGAAAGGTCCCTGTTTCTTCCTTAAGTGTGAGCACTTTCCTCACTTCACTTTGTTGAAATGTTTCTTCCATCATTTGATTTCAGATAAAAAGAAATTTAGGCCACAATTGCAACTAGAACTACTCATCCCAGACAAGAGTTTTAAGTGAGTCAATCAAGAATATTGTTAGATTCATACTTAGTTTGATTTGTATAAGTATATTTGACTACCTACCTCTTTAGTCTATGCTGTGTAAATATATTGTTAGCTGTTTGGAAAATAAAGGTAGAGATGTCATGAGTGTAGACAGAGAAAACAAGAAAATAAGGGAGGAAGTGGCACTGTGGTTCAAGTGGTAGAGCACTAGCCTTGAACTGAAGACCCATGATGGACAAAAAAATGAAGAAAGAAAAAAGGAAAAGAAAAGAAATAAGGGAAGGAGACATACAATATATCAACACATTAACCCAGAAAATTAGATGGGTTCCTGTAGTTTATCAAACGCTTTAATATGTAATATTAAAGGCTTTAAATATGTAATATGTAATATTAAAGGTTTTAAATATGTAATTATTACTCATGGAGTGGACTAGGGAATGATGTATTTGATAAGCAGCAGCAAAAATCTACTGAAGACTAATATTTGTTTTAATAAGACCAAGACAGCACAGAATGAGCAATTTCCATTTGTAATGTATTGCTTAGGGAAGAACTCAAAAAGAAATCAGATTTAAATGAGATAAGATTTTATAAAGCAATTACACCAAAGAAAGCAAGAGCAAATCTGGGTGTTTGTGGCTTACACCTTCTATCCTAACTATTCAAGAGGATGAGATCTGAGGATCAATGGTTAGGTTCAAACCATTATCCAAACCATAATCTTCAGAATTCAGGGCCATAGGAGCCCAGCTTTAGAGATTTTTTTATCCACATGTAACGTCCAAGACTTGGGGTTCATTCACAGATACGAGATGTCACCAGTGCTTCCCCAGCCCACACCTTGTTGCAGCTGAGTAGCAGGACAATCATATCCCCTAATAGGGTGCCTCACCATCCCAGAGAATGAAGATTGCAGACTATCCCCCAGAATGCTCCAGTGTCAAAACAAAATAGTCAAAATATGAGCCCAGATAGAATAGACACCCAGAGTTAACGGAGATCTCACCAAGGCAGTTTAGTTCCGTGGCGAAGGGAGCCAAGACACTCTACACAGAGTCAAGCAGGCATGCCAGGCAGGGTGACCCTTGAGCTTTTTATCCTAACACAAGGAGTGTTAATGTGCCTGAGTGAGAGTAGGCCTTGGCCTCACATTGTATAATTGACTCTCAGGGGCTGATTTGAGGAATGTGGGAAAATGGGGTAGGTTCTTTTAACTCCATTGGTAAGGACTCATACCCTTGACACAGCTGTCTGGTTATAAACAACACAGCTGATTGTTACAGTTTGACGTTAAGATGTGAATTATTCCAGTAAATGTGTGCTAACAAATGGTAAGTTGCTGCAAGTTGGAGACACTTTGATTTGACAGAATGGATTGCTTTTTATCAAAATAGCAACAGGAAAAAGCAGTTTACAAATGCTCTATAACTCAAGAACTGTGTGACTTTATTTTACAAAATTTTAGGAGAGTCTATTTCTGGCAATCAAACACCCATAAACAAAAAAGAATACCAGGATTACATGAAATATTATTCTATGCAAACTACTCACAGATTATTTTTTGTATTTTTGTTGTTCTTGTTTGTGAAGCTTGAATTTAGAGCCTGGGCACTATCCCTGGGTTCATGTTGCTCAAGGATGGTGCTATACGACCAAAGTAGTGGTTTTCTGATGGGTTATGGGAGATGAGTGTTTTGGACTTTCCTGTCTGTGCAGTCTTCCAACTGAGATCCTCAGAATTCAGCCTCCTGAGTAGCTAGGATTATTAGGCATGAGCCACCAGTACCCGTCTTATTTTTGTAGTTTCTAACTTATACTCATACCTGCAACAAAAACATGCATTTTAGTATCAGCTAATTGTGCTTAATCATCCTTTTATTGGGAGTAGGAAATTAATGAAATGTCTGAGCCTGCTCAATATGATATCCACTAGTGAATTATACATAGTTATTGGACATGTAAAAATGTGGTTAGTACACACGACTACTAGAAGAAGATCTTGAAGAAAGCTGAGACAGTTGGCTGCAGTTGGGGCCAGGTAAGACAGAGGAGCACAAACATAATGTGTATTAGAGAAGATCCCTGGCAACTTTCCTGTTCTGATATCAAGACAAAGGCTGGTTCAATCCATTGTTCTCTCTTAGGGGAACATGGTACACTAGGTGTGGGATAGAGCCTTTGGGGATAGAGGGAACAGATTCAGAAGCAGGCTAGTATCTTGCAGTAAGGAGTGAGTGAATTGTGGAACTAGCACAGCCTAGCAGTCTGGAGGAGTGGATGGAAATTATTTGGAGGGTATTTCTGCGATGTAAAAATATGTGGACCAAGTTGTAATATGAGGAAAGAGACTGTAAAATGATGCAGTATCCAGTGTCCCTACTGTCTCTCAATCACTCATCCCCTAAGCTCTGGGGTCTGATCCCTCCATAGTCCCAGGATAAAGGGGATTATGACAGTGGTCTGAGAACAACCACTCAGGATCACTTGGTGATTGTAATTGTGGGATGGAAGACATTGTCTTGAGCAGTTTGAAGTAAAACTGTGGAGGCAACCAACTAGAGCTATTCCTACTTATCAGCCCAAGTGGGCAGGTTAGATGGGGAGGGCAAGCAGGAGCTGGTACTGTCTTGATCCCCAAGTAGGCATGTAGATGTGGGAGGACTATAGGAGCAGGTCTCATGGTGACTACAACCACTGTGTCTGGATCACAATGATCCCACAATTCATACCTGTTTCTAGCTGACCAATAAGATAAAAGAATTGAGGCCACACCCACATTCTGTGCTGCCTAGTACCACTGGCATTTCCCGCTATTGGTTCTTACCTCTAGCAGCAGGTGAAGGAAGCAATTGTGCTGAGTGAATTTCAGAGATCCTGTAGGAAGTGGGTGATTGCAAGAATAGAGGTGATTTCAGAAAGCCTGGGAATATGGTCCCTCCCTTCCCCATCCCAGTGCTGTGATATCTAACCAAACCAGACATACATGCAAAATAAAATTTTCTTTAGGCAAGAAACTACAGAAAGAGTATCTGGAGAGGAATTGTCCTGGTGGACCCACTGAAAGCAACCAAACGAAAACTGAAAACAGAGGTAACCTCAAAACAAACATTACTGGGAACTGTAAATCAACCAAGGGTGAGACCAAAAACCATGCAGACCCAAAATTTCCCTCTGGTTCCTTTTCTGCTATTGTCCCTTCCTCTGACACTAGAATCACTAAAAATATGTCAGAAGTCCTACTTCACCCAAGCGAATAACCAAAAGACAAACAAAGTTAATAAGAGAGCAGGCATAGCTGGAGAGAAAGCTGGAGACCATGAAAGAATTAATGAAAGAATTAAGGCTGGAGAGAGACCATGTTGTGGAGGACTTGAAGGTGGAGAGGCCCATGAGGAGAGACAAAGTTCAACAGATGAACCAACTGAGAGATGAGAAAGAGCAATGGGTGAGATAAGTGTTTGACCTAGAAACCAATATGGTGGAACTTCAAAGGCAGTTGGCAGAGCTGCCCTCCCAGCAGCAGCCTGCAGGACCAACTCAGACCAAGCTACAGCTTCAAGCCAAGACCTATTAGTTGCAGAAGTAGCAACAGAAATGGGAGAAACTGTTACATTCAAAGGCAGGAAAACTAGAGCCTAAGTCTCCAGAATCTGAAGCAGCATGGGTGGCTGTGGTAACTGGAGCAGCAGGGAAAGACCTGGGATCTGCATGAGCTCTTCAAGACAATGGAAAGAGTACATATACAAGAAGCCATGAGATGCACAATTTTGCATAACCTAGAGATCAAAAAGCAGCTGGGGGTCAGCTGCAGGATGCCTTCCACAGGCAAAGAAAGAGAAGGAGGTGCTCTCTAGTGTGCTGCACTCAGAGCTGCAGATGAAGGAAGAAGCTGGATTGGCAAGGGGAGAAGTTAGAAGAATGGAAAAAGATGGCTGAGTTAAGGAGCCAAGTGGCTCAGAATTTCAGGAGCTTCATGAAAAGCTGCAGGATCTCAGCGCTACCTGCTAACAGCAAAGGGCCTACAATCTGCAGCTCACCTTAAAGGATGAGGCCTTGCTGCAGCACCTGCAGAAGCAGACACAGCTACTGGACAAAATTGGAGGACAAGAAGGTCCATCAAAAATTACACAACACTTTTCATGTCCCTTAAAACCACCAGACAGAAGCAGGAGCAGCTGTGGGAATCAGCTGAGCTTTCTGGCTTACACTAGAGAAGGAGAAATGAGCAAAAAGAAAAGGGGGTGATTCTACTTGTTGTGACTGTCCTGGAGGACAGACAACCCAAAGACCAGGTGGGATTTTTATCTTTATCCATTGATGAATTTTAAAAGGTGAAGCTCAGCCAGCAGCTGCAGGAGCAACAGACCTACTGTGGGTGCCTGGCCAATCTGGTAGTTAAGAGCCAGAGAAAGTTGAAACAGTAAGGTTTCTTCTCCAGGAGTTGAAACCATGGGATAGGAAACAGGATACACAAGTGCCTAAGAAGACCCTGAAATTCTGATTCATCCACAAGCTGCCTGAAAAATGTGGGCTACCAGAGGCAAGTGGATAAACTCCAAAATCAATGCAGCCAGCTGTCAAAACCTATCAGCACCATTGAAGAAATCCCTTCATTTCTATAAAGAACAGATGAAAGTACTGGATGAGCTATATCAGAAGAAAGATGAGTGTGTCAACCAGCTTTTCCAGGAGGAGAGGGAGAAGAAGGAGCTGCAGGAGCTGCCACTGCTTCTTGCAGATGAAGGCACCAGAGTTTCAGGACAAGATGCTGGCAGCCATCCAGACCCCTGCTGCTGAGGGCCGCTCAAACCTATCAGGCTCCAGAAAGAGGGAAGTTATGAAGGAGCAACAAGATTTTGAAGAGTTAAAGCTTAGACTATGTGAAGCCTGCTGGAGGCGAGGCTGGGGTACCTTGGCATCTCAAGGACCCCTACTACAGAGCAGATTATGCTACAACAGCCTGCTATTCAGTACCTACATGAGCTTGCAGGCTTGGGCAATGATGGCTGCAAGAATGAGGCAAATGACAACTTGGAGATCATTTTTGCATGAAGATCTGGAGGCTTCCAGCTTGGAAACGGGCTCTTGTCCTCTAACTTACTTTGTTGCATGAGGACTAGGTGGCATTCTCTCAGGCCTAATTATAATGGGTGAGAGAAGGGAGGAGCCAAGCATACCAGAGGCTTCTGGGAGGTGGCCCAAATTCTAGAGACATTTAACAGTCCATTCATTACAAGGAAAGGGGCTCAGGTGTAGGTTTCCACAAAGTGTAAATTCTTTGCAAATGAAGTGGGAGTGTGATGGCACGGTTTTATATTACTATATTATGGTAATAATGGAAAATGTTTGATTTCACAGTTTAATAATAGAGTATTTTAATTTCTTAATTAAAATACTCTATTATTAATAGAGTATTTTATTACATTTTATTAATTTTTATGCAATATTTTGATGTTATTGTATTGTATACATTATATCAATCATTTCATGATGTATGTTGTATGACACTGGCATCACTTGGGTTTTTGAAAATGTAAAGAATGCTGAGCTGGTCAATAGTGAATTTTCTTTTTTGTATGTTAAAATGTTACAATGATGATAGTGATATGAAAAAGTAATGAAAACCACGGAAAGCAAAAAAACATTAATGCTGAAATCCTGGAACAAAGAAAAGATGTGAGTTGAACAATTGGAAGTCTAATACAATTGGAGTTCAGACATATGGGTTACAGAAATGTAATCCAAAAATAAGAATATACAATTATGAAGTATCTATAGATATTGCATATCTTATTTTTTAGTGAAACCTACTGATAGGGTATATGTTGAATATTATTGTTGAACTAAAAAATAAAATTCAAACTAATATGTTACTTAGTCTTTGTAAAGTGGATTAGATTCTGCAGGTCTAATGATATAACTTTGACTCAGGTAATAAATAGAAAATTCAGAAAAAGTTATTCAGTGTTTAAATAAAAAGTAATTACACAAATTGATCTAAATGCCAAATGTTTCATCTGTCTTCGATTTTATGTGTATTAACATAAAATCACATTCGTTTTGAAGCAGAATAAATAGCTGAAATAACATTAATGTTTCAAAAGTATTTTCTTAATTAAAAAAAATTCCTACAAGAAAAAGGTTAGTGTGGTCTTAGCTACCAGCACAACTATGTTTATTGCAGCATTATTTACCATAGCTAAGATATGGAACCAACCCAGATGCCCCTCAGTAGGTGAATAGATCAAGAAAATGTGGTATATATACACAATGGAATTCTATGCCTCCATCAGAAAGAATGACATTCCCCCATTTGTTAGGAAATGGAAAGGCTTGGAAAAAATTATATTAAGTGAAGTAAGCCAGGCCCAAAGAAACATAGGTCCCATGGTTTTCCTTATTTGAATCTAGTATATGTATGAGTCAAGTGGAAAAGGTCAGATAATGTGATGTTAGGAAAATGAACCCTTAAATATGTATTTTAATGTTTTTTTCATGCATGTGTTTCTAACGCATTTATAAGATTATTTCTTTGTTGCTTTGTATGTCCCTCCCCCACAGTGTAACCCCCGCTTTCACTATACTTGATATCAGTATAACTTGTGGAGGAGATGGGGAAAAACAAGTGGTTTAAGGATTCAGGTGGCCTGTTGCAACAATGAGAAGTACAAAATGTCATGTCAAAAAGGAGCTTTACAATGTCTGTGTGGGGGGTAAGGGGGGACGGATTGGGTGGGGGGGAGGGGGGAGGCTGGGAAGGGAGGTGAAGGGTAAACAAAGGAGGAGGCTGCAATGCTTGGTAAGAAATGTATGCATTATCCTACACATGTAATTGTAACCCCTCTGTACAGTATGTTCTCAAATTAAATTAAATTAAATTAAAAAGAGAAAGGTTAGTGTAAAAATCACCTTTTGGCATACTCTACTACTGTGGCATGAAAAATTAAACAAAAGTAATGAATTATATATAGCTCCATATTAATAGCTTTTATGAAATTTTTAATGAATTACTTTAAAATGTCCTTCATTTTTGAAATCAGTTCAGAATTCTTGCATAAATTAAAATCGAGAAACTATATTACCAATAGAATATGAATACAGTATTTTTTATGAGATCAAAATTCCGATGAGAATAAAAAGATTGAAATGGTTCAAGTGATGAAGCACCTGACAAGTGGGAGGCATGACAATTTCTGAATTAAAAAACTTGGATAGCTCCCCAAATGCAAGCTCAGCTAATTTTGAAAACCACAAGATACAAACTTGCCTACATTCTTGTGGAAAACTAATTAATGTATAGTACAACAATAAAAGATACAAAAAGGTAAGAAAAAAAAAGTTTTTCCAATCCTGTACAAATTTCACTTGCACCTAACCAAAATACACAACACTTGTCACTGTCTAAGGAATATGTAAGAGCCATTTCCTTGAAAGAGGATGTTAAAGGTGAGGTTTCCAGGATGGAAATTCCAACTCCAAATGATTTGTAAATTAACTTCCCTAAATGAGAACTCAGGTACACACCCTTTTCAAGGCCAACTCCCCTGAATCAGAGGACCTTTTCCTCCTATTTTTGTGTAAGGGAACATTCTTTACACTCTTTTTACCACCTCTCCATTGCTGACCCATTATATAGAGAAGTGTCTGAGCCAGTTTGTTTGTTTCTTTCTCTTGACCATGGAAGTGTGAGTTTTTGGAATGTGGCTAAGAGTTCCCTTCTCTGGAGATACCTCAATAGCCCTCTCCAATTTCCTGTCAGGCTCCTTATTTCCAGTGGTAGCCAAGTGTCATAAGTGAAGAGACTCTCTATGTGATGGGAACTCTAAAGCAGAGAACCTTTCTCAAATGAAGCAAGCCACTAATACTATACTAATTTGAATTTATCAGTGCAGTAATCCCATTTTTTCATGAAATATGTGGTAACAATAAAATGTTAAATGTAAAAACCAATACTAAATGAAGATAAGATAAAGTAGCAACAATGTAACAAGAGAACAAATAAATATTTATTGCTATAAAAATAAACCCTTGCAAAATTGAGTCCCCAGTGACTGCTTTTCACCCTGAATGGAGTTGGAGCTCAGAATAACAACAAAAAACAATACTTAATACAGTGGGTACTGTTGTTTTACCAGTAATCCTTGCTACTCAGCAGGCTGAGTTCTGAGGATGGCAGTGTATAGCCAGGATTTACAGAAAAATCCAAGAGACTCTTATCTCCAATTAACCACCAAAGTGGAGTTGTGGTCACGTGGTAGAACAAAAAAATTCCCACAAGAACAGGGCTCATTCCCTAAATTCAAGCCCCAGGAAGAGTCTAGAACAAAACCGCAGTACTAGTTTCAGTGACACAAAGTTCTAGAGCAGCCTTTATATTAGTAGATCCTGTTATCCATCCTGGGAAGAAAATAAACAAACAGAAATAACTCTATCCTAGAGCATAGGGGTGTTGACACTTTCTATTAGATTGGATTGTTTGATTAACTTTCAGTACTCGTTTCTAAACAAGAGAAAATAGGTATACCCCGAGAAAGACCTGCTAATAATGGAGAAGAACTGAAAATGCATGGTTGAACACTAAAGATGAAGGCATATCTTTAAAAGGAAGAATTATTTCATCCATTTGGCGGGTACAAATGAGCAGAACACTAACGTAGGCTAAGAGATTCATAATAAGTATGGTAAAGCTTAATTTATATATTAGGCATACTGAGAGTTTAACAAGAGCCACCAATTGTAACAATATAACAGGATGCTGTGCAGGTGTGATGGTCCCTTGCTGCTGTCTCTCTTTCATTCTCTTTTTCATTCTTAATTGTTGTGTGTTCATCCGCTCTGTCCTTTTCATATTGAGATGAGAAAAATGCTTACTTGAGATTCTAAGATGTAAATGTAGTTTTAGGCTACTACTTCCTTGTTGACAATTCATATATAGGAGAATTTTCTTTCAAAGCTCAAGGGTAAACAGGGAAGAATAAGGCCTATATATTCATAGTAACAAAGCTTATGTAGGGACACTACAGAACCTACTACCCTAAGAGGAATATATTAATATCCTAAAAAGTGTGGTGAATCTAATATTAATAATAGGTTCTTTCAATGCAAAATTTCTATATGTATATATGTGAACAGTTTTAATTTGTTCTCTTATCTGGTATTGAGTTATTAAAATATACATCAGTTTACCATACCATTTTATAATAAGTATAGTCATAAATGGTGTTCAAAATGAAGATAGGAGAAATGGGAGAGTGCTAGCCTTTGGCTAGCATTAAAGCTCAGGGAAGGATCCTATACCCTGACTTCAAGTCCAGGACTGACAGAGAAACAACAACAACAGCAGAAGGATGAGTAAGAATGGAAAATAGGCTTGGGAGGAAGTGACCTCGGAGCCTAGGATCTTTATTGAGTCACAGTCAGGTGATCATCGACAGTCAGGTGATTACTGGTTTCAGGCAGGTGATGGGAAAGCTGGGAGGGACTGGTCTGTGGGCAGACTTAACCCTGATCAAATCTCAAGCAAGAGCTAATTCTTGTCATCTCAGCTTTGTGCAAAGTATGACTCAGAAGATCTCAGTCCAAGAGAGCCTAAGCAGAAACACAAGTTCCTATTCCAAAAACGAAAGCAAACCTAAAAGAGGACATGGCTTAAGTGGTAAAGTACCAGCCCAGCTTGAGACCTGACAAATTCCAAATAAAAAAGTGTAGGATGATCACCTGTTAAGAAATACGAACGCAGCTACTTTTGAAGACCCACAAGATAAAGTGGATGATGCCAGTAATGTTGTCTACAGTCTGGTGGGAAAGTAATAAATGAATAGTCCCAATATAAAACATACACAGAAGTAAAAAAAATAAATGAAATAAAATAAAATAAAACAAACACAATAACCTTTTCCAATCCTGGACAAACCTAAGTTGCACCTAGCCAAAATAACCTAACCAAATTGTAAGAAGCATGTCTTTGAAAGAGGAAGTGAAAGTTGTGGTTGGCAGGATGTAAATTCCAACTCCTATTGATATGTAAATCAGCTTCCCTAAATGACCACTCAGTGACACTTCCTTTCCTGGGCCCACCCTCTTGAAGTATAAATAGAGTGGAATTGTGAGACTCAGGCATTGCTGAAGAAGATCCCACAGCAGCAGGACGGAGGCCATTTGGAGCTTGGATACCCCAGGTGAGGATCACAGTGGGAGAATCTACTCCTCTTTTAGTTCTTTGCTCCTTGGTTTGGTGGTGGAGGTGGTGATGTTCTTTTGTTGGTTGTGGGGCTTGAACCCAGGGGTAGGGCAGTGTTGCTGGGCTATTTTGTGCTCAAGACTAGGCATTGTCCCTGGGTCACTTTGTGGTCCAGGTGAGTGCTCTACCACTTGAGTCACAGCCCACTTCTGATTTTGGAGTGGTAAATAGGAGATAAGCATCTGTGTCAGGAGGACTTTTGTGTCCAGGCCAGCTTCAAAGATTGATCCTCAGATCTCAGCCTCTTGGGTAGCTAGGATTCTAGGGGTGAGCCACCTAGAATTCGCTCCTAGGAATGATGGACCCTGACACTGCCCAGGCCTTCCAGAGGGAACTGAGCTACGCCATCTGTATGAATACTTTCGTAGAGCTAGTCACCCTAGAGTGCAGTCACAGTTTGAGCCAACCTTGTCTCTGCCTCTGCTGGGAAGAGACTCAGACCCCAGCCAGGTGCCCTGGGTGCAGGGGACCCTGCCAGCAGAGAGACCTCAAAACCAACATGGTTCTGAGGAGCCTGGTGGCCATTGCCAGATGAGGCAGCCTCAGGCAGTTTCTGAGTTCTGAGGAGCACACATGTGGGGCACGTAAAGAAACCAAGCAGATATTCTGTGAGATGGACAGGGCCCTGCTCTGTAGGTGCTGCTCTCAGTCTCAGGAGCACAGGGCTCAGAAACACCTTCCCATAGAAAGGGCTGGTGATGAGCAGAGGGAGATGATTTGCAAGCAGATGCATGCTGTATGGGAAAAGACTCAAGAAATCCAGTGCAATTTACAGGAGAAGAGGAGACTCATCAACCAATGGATTTCGTATGTGAACCTATTCCGAGGCATGACCAAGTATGTTTTAAGAATGCTGCAGCTGGGTGTCCAGGAGGTGGAAAGACACCATTCCCAGCTACTGATCAATGAAGGAAGAGCCATGTTACTGCAACTCAGAGAAAGGGAAACCCAAATGCTTCAGTAAATGAATCATGAGCTGATTGAAACATATCAGAAGCCAGCGGTGGAACTGCTTCAGGATGTAGAGTTGACCCTAGAAACCTGTGAGTCAGTGTTGTTCTTCATGCCTGTTCCTCTGAGGCAACAGCTCAGTGCCCCTTGCATGCCTGAACTGAGAGAGAAACTCAGCAAGTACCTGGTAGAGATTTCCTTCAATGAATCTATGCAAAATCACGATCCTGGGAGCAGTGTTTGACACGACCATCATTATGCAAATTTGAACTCTGAAAAGTCCCTCCATTTTACTGCTTTTGGACGCCAAGTCTTCAGGTCTGGGAAACAATACTGGGAGGTTATTATGCATGACTCTTCCACCTGGGTCCTGGGAGTTGTTAGGGATTCTGCCATAGGGAGCAACCTCACTGAATCTGAGGACATTTTCCTCCTCTTGTTTGTGAGATGGAACACTCTTTACACCCTCTTTATCACCTCCCCATTGCTGCCTCACTATGTAGAGAAGCCTCTAGGCCGGGTTTGTGTGTTTCTTGATCTTGACCATGGCAGTGTGTGTTTTTGGAATGTGGCTAAGCGTTCCCTTATCTGGAGATACCCCAATGGCTTTCTCCAAGTTCCTGTCAGGCTTCTTATTTCCTGTGGTAGCCAAGTGTCATAAGTGAAGAGACTCTCTATGTGTTGGGAACTCTAAAGCAGAGGATCTTTCTCAAATGAAGCAAACCACTAACACTATGCTAATTTGAATTTCTCAGTAATTCAATAATCCTATTTTTTCATGAAATATGTGGTAACAATAAAATATTAAATGTAAAAACCAATACTAAATGAAGATAAGATAAAATAGCAACAATGCAATAAGAGAGCAAATAAATAGTCAATAAATATTTATTGCTATAAAATAAACCCATGCAAAATTGAGTCCCCAGTGACTGCTTTTCACCCTGAATGGAGTTGGAGCTCAGAATAACAACAAAAAACAACACTTAATGCAGTGGACACCATTGTTTTACCAGTAATACTTTCTACTCAGCAGGCTGAGTTCTGAGGATGGCAATGCATAGCCAGGATTTACAGAAAAATCCAAGAGACTCTTATCTCCAATTAACCACCAAAGTGGAGTTGTGGTCACGTGGTAGAACAAAAAAATCCTCACAAGAACAGGGCTCATGCCCTAAATTCAAGCCCCAGGAACAGTCTAGAACAAAAATGCATTACTAGTTTCAGTGACACGAAGTTCTAGAGCAGCCTTTATATTAGTGGATCCTGTTATCCATCCTGGGAAGAAAAAGAAAAAAAACAGAAACACCTCTATCCTACAGCATAGGGGCGTTTACACTTTCTATTAGATTGGATTCTTTGATTAACTTTCAGTACTTATTTCTAAACAAGGGAAAAAAATGTATACTCAGAGAAAGAGCTGCTAATAATGCAGAAGAACTGAAAATGCATGGTTGAACACTAAAGATGAAGGCATGTTTTTAAATAGAAGAAATATTTCATCCATTTGGTGGGTACAAATGAGCAGAACACTAACGTAGGCTATGAGATTCATAATAATAAATATGGCAAAGCTTAATTTATATATAGGGCATACTGAGAGGTTAACAAGAGCCGCCAATTGTAACAATTTAACAGGATGCTGTGCAGGTGTGATGGCTCTTTTTTGGATAATTAATTGTAGTTCTTTTATCTCCTGTTGCATTATCATATTGAATTAAAAATGCTTGCTTTTTTATTTTCCTTTCACTCTAGATACTTAATTGTTGTATGTTCATCCCTTCTGTAATTATCTTATTGATGTGAAAAAACTACTAACTTGAGATTCAATGATTTGAATGTAGGATTAGACTGGTACTTCCCTGTTGGCAATTCAGATATAGGAGAATTTGCTTTCAAAGCTCATGGTTCAACAAACAAGAACAGAAAATTGTCAAAATTGATTCATAGTAATAAATACTGGAATGTGAAAGCTTATGTCATCGATGCTACAGAACATACTGCCCTAAAATTAATATCCTAGATAATTTTCTAAAGTTTATAGTGAATAGAGTATTAATGATGTGCTCTTGTAAAACACACACACACACACACACACACACACACACACACACACGAGCATTATTTGGTTCTCTTATCAGTTTATCATATATATTAATTTACCATTTCATTTTAATATAAGCTTAGTCATATATGGTGTTTATTAGCCTTTTGCTCCAGGGACAGTGCATAGATCCTTACTTTAAGCTCCTGGACATTTTCAGGAAAAAATTAAAATGGATAAGTCACAATCGAAAATATACTTGGAGGAAATAACCTCACATCCAAGGATCCTTTTCTGACTCACAGTTAGGTGATAGACAGTCAAGTGATTACTGGGTTCAGGCTGGTGAAGGAGATGGGTGTATGGGGTAGCCTTCCAGAAATCCTAACAATGATCACATCTCATCCAAAAGCTAGTCAAATTGGAATATGCCTGTCATCTCAGCTATGTACAAAGTTTTGATAGGAAGATCTCAGTTCAGGAGAGCCTAAGCATAAATACAAGATCGTATTCCAAAAATAAGCTAAAAAATGGTATGGTTTATACAGTTCTGGTACTGTAATGTTGAATTCATACCATTTGTGTAAACACTGTAAACCAATTTATTTAACTCTACATTAATCTTTATAACAATGCAATGATGTTGGTCCAGTTTTTCAATTTAGAAAACCATAGGAGGGTGTTAATAAACATAAGATGGTGCTGAATTTATTAGAAGAATGTGTGGTCATGTTTCCCTGCATAAATGTGATTATAAAGAATTCAGTGTAGTCTTTATCTTCCCACACATGATTTTTAGGGTGACCTCACCTTCCTATTATCGGATTAAAAGTAGTATTTGTGACTTTGAACAATTTTGGTAGTTTTTGACTGTTGCCCTGTGCACTGCTGGGTTTTTTTTCTTCTCATATCCGGAAAAAAAGATAAATTACTTGTTGTAATCATGCTCTATTTCCCTGACTTATACATTTAAATTTCTAATATTTATTTCTGTGAAATCTATGTTACCTTCTGAAATCATTCTGATATTTTATCTAATAATACGAACTTATACTATTCCATCTTTCTGCAATAATATCTTTGCATTAGTAATTAGTAATATCCTGGATACTGTGTTGTTCATTTCAGAAATTCATGATTATTTTTACTTCTGGCCTAGTTAATACCATTGACAAACGAGCTCAATAAATTAGATGTAGTCAAAATTTTCTACCTTATTTGTCTAGAAATACTAATAAAACTACTATATTCTTGTTTGTGTTATGAATTTGTGGCATATATTGTTAGTTATTTTTTATTCATTTTTGTTTAATTAATTTATTTTATTTGCTAGTTTTCAAAAAAATTATTTGCATAGTTAAAGAAAGGAGTGGTCCTTCAATAAAGTAGTTTGTGAATACAATGCATCTTGATCACTAATATAACCCCTTTTTAACATTTCCACTCATCCCTCCCAACTGCTTATGTAGGATATGCATTGAATTTTTTTTTTTGTCGGTCATGGGGCTTGAACTCTGGGCCTGGGCGCTGTCCCTCAGCTCTTCAGGTCAAGGCGAGCGCTCTACCACTTGAGCTACAGCGCCACTTCCGGTTTTCTGGTGGTTTATTGGAGATAGAAGTCTCACGGTCTCTCCTGCCCGGGCTGGCTTTGAACCGTGATTCTCAGATCTCAGCCTCCTGAGTAGCTAGGATTACAGGCGTGAGCCACCAAGGCCCGGCTTGAATTTTTTTTTTTTTACTAGATCCTACTTTCCACCAATTTACTATGTTCTATGTCTACTTTCATGGTAGAACACTTCAATTTTGTGCCTAGCAGGAGAGACTGTGCAACTCCCCAATTCCAGAACATTTATTTATTTTTACCTTTGTTATTTAAAGATTATCTAGTTTTCCATTTAAAAATCACTTTATGTGTAATTGGAAAATGTTATATTTGTTAAATTCATTCTATAAAATTTGGAGATTCTTTGTTTTTTGAACGTATATTCAATCATCATCACCTTGGAATTTCCTCAAATATTCATCATTCACAAAGAAATCTCATACATGACTGTAGCTACTCTGAAATCTCCTTAGACTTCCAACCCCAAAGACACTATGTTATGCCTGATTTTGATAATTCAAAAATTTGATGAAAATCAAATCATTTTATGCGTTATTTTGTGTCTGGTAGCCTGTTGTGAGTGTTTCCAGCTAATATCAATTCTCCATTTTTCTTTTTTTACTTGTTAATGGTCTACTTCATTAGTATAACATGTTTTGTGATCTGTCTTCCTATTGGTCAGCCTGAAAGTTTTTTCAATTCTTTCACTGTCATTGATAATATTGCTGTGATGATACACAAGTTTTGAACTTAAGTGTATAAAAACCATACACAAACTTTCTAGGCTTTACAAAGTTTCTAGGCTGTTTGGTATTTCTGTAGCTAACTTCGTGAGGAACTTTACACTAATTTCCAAGATGAATGTGCTATTTTACAATGTACGAGAACTTCAATTTAGTTATATCTAGGAAAATATATTCATATTTTCCTAGAAACACTCTAACACTTAAAATTAGACCATCCTAGATTGTTTTTCACATAGGATTTAGTGCTTATCCTCAGGCTTCCCTAGAATTATGATCCTCCTGTCTTCACTCTGAGTAGCTTTATTTAAAAACATGTGCCTTTATACTTGGCATATAATTGGTTTTGCATTTTTTAATTTTTTTGGGGGGGTCCGGTCATGGGGCCTGAATTCTGGGCCTGGGCGCTGTCCCACAGCTCTTCAGCTCAAGGCTAGTGCTCTACCACTTGAGCCATAGTGCCACTTCCGGCTTTTTTCTTTTTGCTTATGTGGTGCTGAGGAATCAAACCCAAGGCCTCAAGCATGCAAAACAAGCACTCTACCACTGAGCCACCTTCCCAGCCCTATTTTGCTTTATTTTCATGCTCTCAGCTAAGAATTCTCTTTGAGTCTCTGTGGACATTTTGAACCTAGAATTTTGAATGATGTTGGAAGTCAAAGCTACAAAGAATTTTGGAGAGAGGCAATGCACTCTGTTAGCTTGCATTTTGTGCTTGTGTCAGAAGATGAATGTAGGCCTTTTGGAGACAAAAGTGTAATTTTTTGGATAAGGAGATGTGTTTGGGTGCTGGGTTCAAATGAAATGGTTAAGTAATATTGTCACTTTTTTTGGATTAAAAAATATGCAGGAGAGCAATACCATACACAACTAGGTGTATGGGTGACTGAGTTCCCAGAGAAGTTTAGCTAAAGTGGAAAAACACATGTTGATTGTGCAATATCCTGAAATCTGAGCAGTTAGAATCAAAGGAGGGAAAATGAGAAACACACTTGTTCAGTAGTTCTCTCTGCTTCCAAATCACCAAAAAGTGTTACTTATTTCCTCTGCTTGGCCATTTTGTCTCAACCAAGATCAACTAAAACTCTTAACTGTGAAGCAACATAGCCTTCCCTTCTTTAACTGGTTTTGTATAGGTTATTTCTCAGTGATGAAAGTCTAACACATTGCTGAATTATATAAAATAATTAATAAACATCTTGAATTAAGTGATTAGAATTTACTCAGTTACAATGATGAAAATTGACATGCATTTTTAAAGAAGAATGACTGCCACAGTTTTGCATCAAAGATTTCTGAGCATAGAAATGCATAATGCATGACTCAGAGCAATCCTCTGGGAATAAAATCATTGCAATTTTTAAAAATCAGATAATGTAGGAATAATTTTGAGAAGATAATTTAAGTCCACTTGGTGAACTTTGAGAAAACAAGAACGGAAAGCTATTTTAATTGGAAAAAGTGTGTTATCTATTAAAGCTATATGAAACGCTTTTTTTAAAAAAAGAAATTCATATAAATAGGATCTCAGATCAAAAGGCACCAATCAAGAGCTTTACTATTCATACAAGTATGAGATAATTAGGACTAAGTCTAATGCTGTTAGTATAAATAGGAAGGGATGATAAATTGATATAAAGAACACTTAAGGAATACAAAATTTTTATTTTCATCTTTATCAAAATCTGTTTTGATATTTATGCTCTATATATCCTACATTAACATCTATATGTGTGTATAGATTCATACATGTGTACATATACATGCATTCACAAGCCTCGTGACCGTCAAAAAACCCAAACAAATAAACCCACAAGAGGAATATAGTGAAAAAAACACGAATTCAGATATCAAAAGGGGTGTGGTGGGGTCAAGGTGAAAGACTAGACAAATGAAGAGGAAAAGGGGAAGAAAGTGCAGGAAAGAGTCTAGTGCATAGACTACAAAACAGAAGGGGATAGCAGTAGAAAGATAGGTGACAATGTTAAAAGAGGAGACACTGATCAAGGCATATTGTGTTCATAAGCTGCTTTATTAACTGCCAATGCTTTTGTCCAATTACTTAATAAGACTAAAAAATTAAAATAAATTACAACTTTTAGCCAGTTACCTGTGGCTCATAACTGTAAATCTAGCTAATCAGGAAGCTGATATTTTGTAGCCAGTCCTTGAATAAAAGTCTTAAGACGGTTATCTCCAATTAACCAGCATAAAGCTGGAAGTGAAGTTTTGGCTTAAGTATTCGTCTACCAGTATCAAGTGGAAAAGCCAAGAGAGAGCATGAGGTCCTGAGTTAAACGCTGGGACTATTCATCTTGCTAGCTATGTCATTTGCCATGCAGAAGCTCTGCAGCTTCATGCAATCCCATTTGTCCAACCTTTCATTGATTTGTTGTGTTTCCGGGTCTCTATTCAGAAAATTTCGGCCTGTGTCAAGGAGTCCTAGGGTTTCTCCTATTTCTTCCTGTAATGTCTGGTTTGAGTTTGAGGTCTTTGATCCATTTGGAGTAAATTGTGGTGCAGGGTGATATATAGGGATTTATCTTTATACACACATTTTCTTAATCATTTCATCTACTGAGGGGCATATGGGTTGGTTCCATATCTTAGCTTTGGTAAATAATGCTGCAATAAACATAGTTGTGCTGGTAGCTTTAGTGTGGTCTTGTTTGTAAACATTTGGGTAAATGCCCAAAAGTGGGGTTTATGGGTCACAGGAGAGCTCTATGTGGAGTCTTTTGAGGAACCTCCATACTGCTTTCGAAAGTGGTTGAACAGGTTTACATTCCTATCAACAGTGCAGTAGGGTTCTCATCTGGCCACATCCCCTTCAGCATCTGTTGTTATTAGAGTTCTTAATTATAGCCATTCTAACTTGGATGAGGTGGTGTATCAGTGGTTGTTTGATTTGCATTTTTTTATGGCTAGGGAGGTTGAGCATTTCTTCATGTGTCTATTGGCCATCCTTCTTTCCTCTTCACAGAAGTTTCTCTTTAAGTCTTTAGCCCACTTATTTATTGGGCAGTTGTTTCTTTGAGGATTTGTTGTTGGGGGATTTAATTTTTTGTGTTAAAGGTATATTTTAGATATGAGTCCCTTGTCTGTTGTATGGCTAGTGAAAATCTTCTCTCAATCCGTGGGCTTTCTATTAATCTTACTAGCTATAACCCTTTGCCATGCAGAAGCTCTGCAATTTCATGCAATCTCATTTGTCCAACCTTTCTTTGATTTGTTGAGTTTTTGGGTCTTGATTAAGAAAATTTCTACCTGTGCCAAAGAGACCTAGGATTTTTCCTATTCCATCCTGTAATGTTTTCAGAGTGCCTGCTTAGACTCAGAAGTCTTTATTCCATTTGGAGTTATTCCTGGTGCAGTGTGACATATAAGGATCTACCTTTAGTTTTCTTCAAGTGATTAACCAATTTTGCCAGCACCATTTACTGAAAAGGCTGTTCTCTTCCATTCTAATATTTTAGGTAGCTTATATAAGATTAGATGGCTATAGGTCTGTGGGTTCTTTTCTGAGTTTTCATTTCTATTCCATTGATTCTGAGGTCTGTTCTTTTGCCAGTACCAAGCTGTGTTGATTAATATGGCTTTATAGCAGAGTTTGAAATTTGGTATTGATATTCCTCCAACACTGTTCTTTCTGTTAAGGATCATTTTTGCTATTCGGGTTCCTTTATTGTTCCCTATGAATTTTTGGATTTCCTCTTCTATTTCCTTGAAGAATGAGGTGGGAATATTGATAAGTATTGCATTGAATTTGCAGATAGCGTTTTGAAGTGTTGCCATTTTCACTATGTTGATCCTTCCAATCCAGGAGCATTGGAAGTTTTTCCACTTTCTAAGTTCTCTTTTGATTTGTTTTTCAGGTTTTTAAAGTTTTCATCACTTATTTGGGTAACTTAATTCCTATGTATTTTATTTTTTGTGGGGTATTATGAATGGAGTTGCTTTCCTGATTTCAGCCATGCTTTTCTTATTGTTGACATAATGAAAAGCCATTGATTTTTGAGGGTTAATTTTATACCCTGCTACTCCACCAAAATTTGAATCAGCTTGAGCAATTTGGGACTGGACTCTATGGGATTCATAAAATACAAGATCATGTCATCTGGAAAAAGGGAGAGTTTTACTTCATTTTTCCCCTATTTGGATCCCTTTTATGTTTGCATCTTGTGTTATTGCTGTAGTTAAGGATTCCAATACTAAATTGAAGAGAAGTGGAGAGATTGGACATCCTTGTCTCATTCCTGACTTTAGTGGAAATGTATTTAGCTTTTCACCATTGAGTATAATAATGGCTATAGTTTTGTCATATACAGCTTTTATTGTATTGAGGAATGTTCACTGGATTCCTAGTTTATCCAGAGCCTTCATAATAAAGCGGTGCTGGATCTTGTCAAGTGCCTTTTCTGCATCTATTGATATAATCATGTGTTTCTTATCCTTGATTTTGTTGATGTGATGAATTATATTGATTTATGTATATTGAACCAGATTTTCATCCCTGAAATGAATCCTGTCTGATTGTAGTGTATGATTTTTCAAAAGAATTGTTGAATTCAATTGGCCAAAATTTTGTTGAAAAGTTTTGCATCCATGTTCATCAAAGACATGGATCTATAGTTCTCTTTCTTTTATGAGTCCCTGCCTGGTTTTGGGATGAGAGTTATGATTACTTCATAGATAGAGTTTGGTAGTAAACTTTCTCTTTCAATTTCAATGAAGATTTGATGGAGTATTGATGTGAGTTCTCATTTGAAGGCCTTGTAGAATTCTGCTGTAAATCTATCCAGTCCTGGGATTTTCTTAGATGGGAAGTCTCCTATTGCTGCTTCTATTGATGTGCTTGATATGGGCCTGTTGTATTGGTTCAGCTCATCTTTGTTTAGTTTTGGCATGTCAATATTTGCTAGGAAATTTTCCATTTCTTCCAGGTTCTCAAACTTATTAGCATAAAGGTTTGAGAAGTATTCCCTTATAATATTTTGGAACTTGGTTGTTTCTCTGTTGATGTTTCCAATTCTTATCTCTGAGTTTGTTTATTTGGGTGTGTTCTCTTCTTTTTCTGATAAAATTTGCTAAAGACTTGTCAATTTTGTTAATTTTTTCAAAGAATCAATTATTTGCTTTGTTGATTCTTTTTATGATTTTTTTTTTGGATCCTAATTCGTTTAACCCAGATTTAATTTTAATTATTTCTTTTCATATGCTGGATTAGGGTTTAGCTTCCTGTTCTTTTCAAGGAGGTTCAGATGTCTCATTAAATTGTTGGTTTCAGATTTCCCAATTTGTTGATGTAGGAACTCATAGCTAAATTTTGTCTCTGAATACTGCCTTTGTTGTGTCCCAGAAGAGCTGCTAATTTGTGTGTTCATTTTTGTTGAATATCATGCACATTTGAATTTTCTTACTAATATCCTGCATGGCATACTGTTGATTCAACAGTGTGTTTTTAAGTCTCCATGTATTACAGGGTTTCTTTGGTGGCTTTTGGTGTGGAGTTCTAATTTTATTCCCTTATTGTCTGAGAGAATGCAGGGAGATCTGCTTTGAGTATCACAAAACAGGGACATTGCTGTTTCCTCTAGTTTGGAGATGCTGTGTTGAAGCTAGGTTCTGGGTAGTGTTTAGACCTTTCAGCAAATATTAGCTTTTCCCTGAGAGGCTAGTTCCTGAAACACACAGAGCCCAGCCTGCATCCATTCTCAGTGATTATGCTTACTGAATTTCAATTGATTTTCTATGCTTCAGTAGGGAGGGGCAACCTCTGGCTCTATTTACCCAGTGAAGAAAGTCACTCCACTGCAGGCAGAGATATCTCTGCTTGGGTCGGGTGACTTTCCCCTGGGTGGAGCTGAGCCTGGCAGGTTAGGTCAGGTTCCTGCGACTTTCTAATAGCTCCAATTGTACTCTTCCAAGGCCTCGGTTGGAGCTAGCTATTCTGCTGGCCTTTGTCAGTATCAAAGATGGAGATCCCTTCCAGTGGCCAGAGAGGAGCTGCCTTTCTACTGTGGCTCTGTGAAAAGGAGTGAAGATGTCAGGGTTCTACTCAAGCCAGAGTCTTGGTTCCTTGGAAGTCCCTGTTCTGCAATCAGCAGGATAAACATTTCTGCTCCTTGTCAGTTCTTGCTGGTGTTGAGTAGAATCTGCTCACAATCTGCCTCTGGTGCCTTTGTCCCAGACTTTCTCTGCTGGTATGGTTGCTGCAGCTGCCTCCTCAGCTACCACCTCAGCCACAGCAGCCACAACAACGATTATTGGCAAGTGCTGAGATCTGTCTCCATGACCAAGCTGCCTGGATTTTCCCTCTCTGGCCAAACTCTCTGTACTGTGATGGTACACTTGAGGTGATTCTCTAACCTAGGACTGTTCACTGGAACACTAAAACTGCTTTCTATGAGAGAGCTTGTTTAGCCTCCGGCTTCTCCTTGGCCAAATCCTCTGATCTCTTAGTGTAATTTTTATCTTCATAAAAGCTAAAAACAATCTATGCTAACCAGGAATGAAATCATAGTGGATACCACAAATATAAGTATATTTTCAGAGAAAGGACATATTTTGAATATAATAAAATAAAAATCCTGAAGACAACCAAAATAAATATCAACAGAAAAGTGGACCAAACTGAAGACAAGATTAGAACATCAGAATTCAGGTGAGAAGTATATGAGTGAAAAATTATTGAATGAAAGAAAAAATATTAGAGACAAGTTAGTAAACGTAAAGTTTCAGAATACAGTTGTTTCTCAGATTTCAATAGGGTCTTAAAATAAATATCTATGTCAAAAATATTGAGTCATTGTTTGTCTGGATGCTCCTTGGCTTATTATGAGGCTATCTGAAGATAACGCTATCGTCAAAATCAAGAACTATAAACTGAAATACTGGAATTCATTGATTATTAGTCTGCATATTAGGAATCCTAGTAGAAATGAAAAAGAATAGATATGAAGCAATGTTTGAAGACACAAAATTTAATCATGGCCCCAAATCCATTCATATATCAATCATGTAATCATGTTTTAAACACAGAGTACAATTAAGACCAAATCAAAACAAAATAAAAATAATACTCCTATGGGTTTCCTAGTTAAAATGCTATAAAGTAGGCATATGGGGAAGAAAGCAAGTCATGTTCCCTGTAAAGACCAAATGATGTGCTAATACTCTAGGATAGAGCTTGAATATATGCTTTCTCAGAACTTTCTGGTGAATTTGAATCACATTGTGATATGTTGAGAGGTGGGGATTAATGATGTACAAAAGGGCAAGAGAGAAGTGATTTTCACACATTCTTTTAACCCCTTACTGTGATTATGTGCACAATTGACATTTGTCCCCTTCAAGGACAGTCTTATAGGTTCCATTTGACAGCAGAAAGAGAGAGGGAGGAGAAGGATAGAAAGAAAGAGAGGGAGAGGAGGGGAGAGAGACTCTCATCTGACACTAAAATGGCCAGCACCATGCTTTTGCTAGTCACCACTTCTAGAGGTCTGAGGATTAAATTTCTATTCCTCATAAATTATCTAGCCTCTTATAACTTGTCATAATAACATAACCAGGCTGAAACATTCAATAATCCATTAGGAACTATGACTAGCAGAAGATAGTCTTTACTGAAAGTTACTAAAACCTAGGATTCTATTTGAAAGAGAAGCAAACCTTAGAAATGAAGGTAAGTAAAAAGTTCAGATAAAAACTGAGCAAATGTGTCACTAGAAATACTACTCTAAAAGAAGCATTAACATCACCTTCCTACCAAACAAATCAAAAGGAAATCATAATACGACCTTAAAAAAATAACTTTATTGCCCCATAGTCTCAGAATACATTCAACTATGGAACACCCATATCAAATGTCTAGGAGTTCACAGTTCAAAACAACTTCTCAATTGTAATGCACTAAATATAATCAATAAAAATTCTCTATCCACTCATTTCCTCATAAAGTATGTTTTTATTATTTTTACTTGGATACTGAACATTTTAAAACTTAACTAGAATGTGCATTTTAACTAAACAAGTTCATATTGTTCTGTTAAGATTAATTTACAGTCTAATATTCTTGATTGAGAGCTGATCACAGATTTTTTTAATTTTCTAACACACTTAGTTCAAGTTCAGTATTAATTCAACCTAAAATTGCATGACTACTTATTTTAGAGTAAATGCTGTGATTTATCAGCCATGAATTGTAATATACAGTAGAACTTGTTGCTAAGTAACAAATATTTATTATCAAGAACATGAAATTACACCAATAGAACACAGACAGAGCCAGGAAATGATCTTGGAAGGAAGAGATCATTCTATCAATAGGCTCCCATTACAGACTACAAGAAATTTAATGGTTCAGGTGTTCTGCCTTAATAAGTTTCAGTCCCTGTCTTCTGGAAAACATGCATTTCAATTTTATTTATTCTAAATCGCCATTGCACTTTAAAAGATTAATATGAGGTCTACAGAATAGCACTTTAGAAATAAAATATTCCTTTTGCTGGTGCAGCCTGTCAAGTTGCTAACATTTAGATATGCTTTCACAGTGCTTAGAATCCTTCCTGGGGAAATGAAGCCTGTAATTGTGGTAGTCACCAGAAAACATGCTTTGAGTAATTTTCAGAGCCATGGCCAGTTTTGTTCTAGATTACTTATGATAACTAGTGCTAAGATATATACAGATCAAATATTTACTGGTATAAATAAGCAAGACTTATCTGAATCTCTTTTTCATGGAAGCAATTTTATGGTAATAAGTTCAAATGTATTTAAAATTTCTTTAATCTTATACCTGTCTATGAAAATGTATGACATATATATATACATATATATATATATATATGTATATATATATATATATATGTATATATATATATATAAATGATTAGCTGGGCATGGTGGCTCAATCCTGTAATATTAGCCATTTGGTGGGCAGAGATTGGGAGATTACATCTCAAGCAACTTCAGACAAAAAAAAATAGTTCACAAGAATCCATCTCAACCAATGCCTGGGTGTGGTGGCCTTGCTCATTATCCTGGAGGAAAATGTGCAAAGTCTGGGCACAATATTTGCATGCCTGATGTTGCTAGTTCCATGAAGAGGCACAAGCAGTATGTTTACAAAGCAAGTAGGACCGAGCACGAATTGAAGCCCTACCTTGAAAAATAGCCAAATCTGAAGTGCCTTCCTAGCAAGGACAAAGCCATGCACTTAAATCTAAACATCACCTGAGCGGGGAGGGGAGATCATAGTTATGTGTCCTGTAATGCACCCTGAACATTATTTTCACCCTAATGGCTTGTAATTCATCTATCCAATTGATTATTTCGCTAGTGAGAAATATTGTGTGTCTCAAGGCACAGACAGGGGGTTTATTTTTGTTGTATGTTTTGTACCATAATTAGACATGTAATCAGGGCCTGGTATTCTAACACTTGAGCCACACTTCCTCTTCCAACTTTTTGCTGGGTAATTGGAGAGAAAATTTTCAGGACTTTCTTGTTCCTGCTGGCTTTCAGCTCTAATCCTCAGATTCATTATCCTGAAGATATAAAATTTCAGGCATGAGCCACTAGCACAAGCTGAGGCACAGATTTTGTTTGTTTTGGTTTGTTTTTTTGTGGGGCTTGAACTCAAGTCTTGGGTGCTATTCTTGATTCTCTTTGTGATCAAAGCTAGCACTCTACCATTTGAGCCACAGTGCTACTTCTGGTTTCTGAGTGGTTATTGGAGATAAGTGAGAGTTTCATGGGGATTTTTTTGCCCAAGCTGGCCTCAAACTGTGACCTTCAGATTTCAGCCTCCTAAATAGCTAAGCTTATAGACATGAGCCACTGTGTCTGACAAAAGGCACCCTTTTATATCATAAAGAATAACAACATTCCTGCCACAAATGTGACTATTATTATTATTAATGTGGAAATAGTAGAAATTTTCCTTAGGAACGCTACCAAAACTGAGTAACATTATTATTTCTACTTAACATGATATTACAATTATTAGTCAGTGGGAAAAAATGCCAGAAAATGTCATAAAACATATCAAGATGGAAAAGAAACTCAAATAGGACTTATCACAACTGGTCAAATTAACACTAGGCAAACTGTCAGGTTAATCTCTGAATATTTATTAGAGATAATGGTAGTCCCAATAATAGTTTTTGCTAAAAGTTCATCACAAAAGAAACATACAAACCAAAAATTTCAGACATAAATCTTAAAATATAATTTCAATATCATAAAAAATTAAAATATCAATGAATAAAAATATAGTACATGCAATATTTTTTACAGAAAATATAAAATATTTGAAAAAGGCTGAAGGAATTCCTACTTAAATTTTATGATAAATTATGTGCATGATGCATAATAATAAACAGATATAAATTGTGTCCAAATTTATAGGTAAAATTATTGTTGTTTGAACTAACCTCTTCAACTGTCCCATGGGGATACCTAATAGTAATATTTATGACCAATAGTAATAATTATGTGAAAGAAGAAATGAAGTACTGAAATATTCTTGACTAAGAAATGCAGACAGAATCAGCCCCAGTGGATCACAGCTGTAATCTCAGCTACTCAGGCGTCAGATTTGAGGATCAAAGCAGACCTGGCAGAAAAGTCTCACAGACTTCTGTCTCTAACCAGAAAAAAAAAAGAAATAAACATAAGCTGAAATATATCATCACAGAGATATTTGATTTATTTACTACAAATCATGATAAACTTCCTGATAAGAAATGTGGTGGTTTTTGAGTACGGGACAGTTTACCAGATTGAGGTAATTCAGAAGCTAGAAATAATTCTCGATTGCTCAGACCTCAGTGCCTTTGCAGATCTCAATAGAAAAATAAATTGTTATGATAAAGGTGGAAGAATAATCAATCATTTTATGTGAGCAATGGAAGAATGAAATAACCCCTCATATGATATGCAGACATTAATTCATAAGAAATTTAATACAAGCTGGGTGCTAGTGGCTCACGCCTGTAATCCTAGCTACTCAGGAGACTGAGATCTGAGGATCATGATTCAAAACCAGCCCAGGCAGGAAAGTCCGTGAGACTCTTATCTCCAATAAAAACCACTAGAAAACTGGAAGTGGTGCTGTGACTTAAGTGGTAGAGTGCTCTCCTTGAGCTGAAGGGTGCGGGGACGGCACCCAAGCCCAAAGTTCAAGCCAAAAAACCGACCAAAAAAAAAAAAAAGAAATTGAATACATTAGTGGAATTTATAAAAAGTAAATCCCAGTTATCATAAAATTCTCTTGGTTTTCATGTTAGTGCCTTGTATGATTCAGATAGTACACATTAACATCAGTTTTATTCATACAGATAACATAATGTTGCTTGTGGAATGATATAGGGATTCTACTCATCACATGAGTGATGTGAGTAATCCTAAAATATTGAAGAGACTGAAATCAGAGGCCTGACTGGTCAGACAAACCTGATAGTCTCTCATCTCCAATTCACCAGCAAAATATAGAGGTGGAAGCATTGAGTGATGATTAGAACACTAGCTGTAAGCAATAGTCCAAGGCTCTGAGTTCAAGCCTCAATACTAGCACAAATAAAGGGGAAAAGTATAGGTATAGGAACCTAAGGGATAAGTAAGCTGAAAAAGGAAACTTACAAACATATATTACTAATAAAGGATTAAGGGATTAGTCCCTAAAGTATATATTTTTATGTATATAGTGTCTATAAACATGAAATATACAGGCAAAGCCACTGAAAGGCATAATATATAAATATTTTATAAAAGGAGACCTAAGATGCTGAAACATTTCTGGGAGGCTCCAAAACTTGGCAATATGAATGAGTATGAAATTTCAGAATTTGGTTTGACACTCCTTTGTAAACCATAGGTGGCCCATAATGAACAAGTTATTTATCAAAATTCCTACCTAACTTTGAAGGCTGTTTTAAAAGTTACCTTTCAGGAGACTATTTGGAACTCCAGAACTGTTATGATGATGACTAAGCAAAGAGTTGTTCTTTAAGCAGAAAGCTTTCTTCTTCTTTCCTTTTATTTCTTTAGTTATGATATATAACTTTAACCATTTGTTCAAGTACACCTTTTGCTAGTTTCAGTATATACATGCACCTATTTTATTCCTGTACATCTGTCTTTCATCAGTATGACTAGTAGTCACCCAATTACATACATGTATAGGAAAAGAGAAAGATTCTTACTCTGCCACATCTCATAAACTTAATATTATCTCATTTTTCGGCTGCGCTTAGTACTTGTAAAGTATCTGTTCACTATGCAATTACCATTCCACTTAAAAGAAATGTATCTTCTACTCACTTGCTTGCAACTATTTCTTCAAATGGGAGTTCAGTTAATTTGAGTTAGTACACAATTGTGCTTCTTAATTTCTTAATAGGAAGTCATTCTTTGGAAAAAAGAAAGCATGGGATGTGCTTCATTTCTCTAAATTTCTTTATTAAATTTCTTGTAATGGTATTCTTTCTTGTGTGGACTTCATCACACATATTTGGGAACATATATATAGTCTGTATGCATATTTTCATTTAGCATGTGTTCTGGGTCTCATCTGTGAATATAAGGATATTTACAGTTTGACAAAGCAGTGTCCTTGTTTTGAGAAAAGCCTAAGTGTAATCTTTTTTCAATATATACAGCAAATGGAATACATTTTTTCTGAGTAAATATAGCAATGTGTTAAACTTTGTGATATTCGAGATTAAATGATGAACAATTCTCCCTTTAGAAAAAAGTAGATTTGTCGAAGTAGATGTTATTGAAACAGACTTTTAAATAGCTGTAGTCTTAACAGGAGACTGGAATCAATTTGTTAAGACTAACACGTTAGGCATATGAGAGACTCAGTGCTGTTCAGTTTCTGTCTTCTGATTAGTAGATTATTTCATGTATCATTTTATCTGGAAGATAAGTGATTGCAAAACCATTTTATTAATACTATGGGAGTTTTAGTGCCTGCACTGGGGCTTGAGATTAGGTTTTGGATACTGTCACTTGGCTTTTTCACTCAAACCTAGTGCTCCACTACTTGAGCCATAGTTCTATTTCTGTCCTTAGCTGCTTGATTGAAAATAAGTCTCAGGGACTTCACCACCCAGGCTGGCTCTCATTCCAGCCTTCTGAGTAGGATTATATGCATCACCTTTATATATTTACATCAACATCCTGGAATATATACGTTCTTTCTAGCGTGGGCCAAAGTCCTCAAGGTTCTTCCCATTACCTATCTTAGTAAATAGCAAATATTCATTCAGTAGAAGCATTCAAAAAGAAATTTACTATTATCTTACATATGTAACCGCAGACCCTCTGTAAATCACCTTTACAATACAAATAGGAAAAAAAAAAGCATAGTATGCAATCACTTATTTAAACAGTTTGGCCAAAGAGCAGAAAATAAAAAATGAAAAAGGTAAAATACAGCAATATCAGTAGGAAAATGAAGGCATGACTATAGATCATACAAATAAAAATAAGAACAGATGGTTTAAGTAGAACATGTTATACATTTACCAGTTGAAATAGACCAGCCTGATTCAGGACATGTTTGCATTACAAAATTGTAATGACATTATTTCTTACATCAAATACTCACAAAAATAATCACATTACTTTCTATAAATAAGTAGAAAACAATGCCAACTAATGCCTTCTAATATCAAACATTATATTATTCTCCAAAAGAAATCAAATAACTTATGTGATTATCACCAATTCATTAAAATTTTAATTTTATGTTCTTTATGATAAAAATAATACCTATTTAGAGGGTTGTCATGATTAAATTATTTTGTTCATGTCAAAATAGGTGATATAGTTTGAAAACAATGCCATTTTTATTAGGAGCAATGTATACATCAGGGAAAGTTTTATCATCACAAATATACTGTGTTTGTACTAGGGTATGTGTTCACATTGATACTAAGTATTAGAAGATGTGTTTGCCAATGAGCCCATGAATAACTGGTAAATTCATCTTAACCACATACTTAACTAGAATTCTCGTATTAAACTATCTCATCAAATTGCTAAACTTTATAAAACTTTCTTTGAAGAAAAGTATTAAAATCTATACTCTGAAATATTAAGCTGAAAAAAAGAAATCAGAAATAAATCACCAGCAAATTTTCTTCACACCTTTTTAAAAAAGTGAACTGAACATTACTTTCACAGAGCTCAGTGATCTTTGTAAGAAAATTTACTTTATTTTTGTCCCCTTTGATATACCTTTCCTTTTTTGTTTTTCATTAATATAACACCAAGAATTGGCCCTTGAGTAAAATGATATACTCACACAAATTCTTTTCTATTCTAGCAAAGAACATGCATATGTCTATGTACATTTTCTCTTCAATTGACGACACTAATCCAATTGTTATCAGCATTCATAGGATGACACACAGTTGCCTTTCATTCACACAATCTAGAAGTACAATGAATGTACTAGTGCCCAAGGTTGAAATTTTCCACATTTATATCTGTGAGTCATGTTAAGTCATTGACAGAATTAAATGATTTGTCTCCGTTGGGGTGGGAAGTGAAAATTCCAATCTTGAATCTTAGTCTATTTCCACTAACCAGCTAGAGATTCCGTATCTTACAAGAGGCTTTCATTTTTATTTCATTATGTTTTTTTGGTTTCCTGCTGACATTTGGTATTTTAAGCATTGGCACCTTCTCCATATTTGGATTGGAAGAGTCAGCAAAGTAATTACCAAAAGCCATATTTTCCCAAATTGTAACCTAATCTTTCTTCCAGTACTATTTTCCCCGCCCATCCTTCTCTTCCTCTCTCTCCCTCCTTTTCTCCCTCTTTCTTTCTCTTTCTCTCTCCCTCCTCTTCTTTTCCCAACCCCCTCCTCTCCTATCCTAATGGTTAACTCAAGGTCTCCAATAATTGATTGAATTTTTTTTTTTTGCCCAAGACTAGGGCTCTACCATTGAGCCTCACCTCTAGTTGTAGCTTTTGGTTAATTAATTGGAGTTAAGACTCTAACAGACTTTCTTGCTTGGGCTGTCTTCCAACCATTATCATCAGATCCAAGCATCCTGAGTAGCTAGAATCATAGGCTTGATTCACCAGCATCCTGTCACTATTATTTTTCTTATGAGTTGGATGAACTGCTAATGAATTTCTCCACAATTTAGAACCCAGACTCCTGATGAAGGCTCACCTATCATTGTTAAAACTTGCTATTCACCTATCTGATCTCCTTCCATTCATCATCCATGCAATTTAAGCCTGAATGCTAACAGGTTTCATATGCCTGGTGAACACTCTGCTCTTGCTCTGTCTTCTGTCTCATTACTGAGTGAATGTGTTTAGTTTTCTGTCAGCTTCTTTATACATAATTACTTGATCAATTTTGTGTAACTTGGGAATTTATAGGATCTGCAGTGTTATTTTAATGATTCATTCAGTCAAGGGTGATTTTACTAATAAGGAACATATTTCTTGTTTCTTTCTTCAAAGTTATTTCAACACCCGAAGTAGAGACACTGCACTTGTGTAACGGGTAATTTTTTAAACAACTAGTTAAATCTCAGCAGATGTGCTTTATCTACAACACTGTCTCCACACAGCCAGATCTCCTTTCCAATTCAGCAATCAGAATCTTGTTAAGATCATCTGGATTTATGAGGGAAATGATTTATTTTGTCTGACAATGATAGATTGAAATTAAAATGTAAATGAATTAAATATGTTTTAGATAATTAGTTTTCAAACTCCACTTAACTTAGGTGTCAGACTCAGAGGACAAACAACATTTCAAACATTATCTTCTGATTTTCCCTGACAAACAGATGGTCCCCACTCAGAGTGGAAAACTTCAACCTATTCTTCTAATAAATGTTTAAAGGAGTGTCGATCCAGCTTAAAATGTTTTAATGATAATTTTAAATTAATTGTGGGCCAAAAGATTAAACATACCTTTCTTCTAACCAGAATGGTTCACACAGTGCCTCGTGAGACTGAGTTACTATTATCTAAGGTAGAAGGTCTCAAACAGATTTTAAGCAAAGCAATAAATTCAAGATTCTAGAGTAATGCAGGTATTTAGATGCGAATACATTTAAACATTAGAAACATTTAAAACTGTATAAAACGTTTTTGTATTCTTTGTGTGTATGTGTCAGAGAGAGACAGGGGGAAAGATAGAGAATATTGGGGCTTGAAATCAGGGCGTGTGCACTGTCAATTAGCTTTGTCACTCAAGGTTGGCACCCTGCCACCAAGCCATAGCTCCAATTCTGGCTTTATGGTGGTTACTTGAAGATAAGAGTCTCACAGGATTTTCCTGCACTTGCTGAATTTGAATTGTGATCCTCCTATCAGCCTCCTGAGTAGTTGGGATTATACAAATACTTTACTAGTGCCTAGATTTAATATGTATTTTTAACTGCAATCAAATATAACATGTTATATTACATCATGATTTCCACAGATGAGCTGTGGCTGTACAGATATAGTGAGGGCAGATGATGTGGTCCTGAATGTCCTTTTCCCTTTAGGTCTGCTTACATCCCTGTAAGCATCAAGCATCAACCAGTATGCATGGAAATGTATCATGGTGTAATTATGTATTTATAGAACATTTATTTAACCTGAGGGATTTTCTTTCAAGTAGAAACATGGCTATCTAATTTACCTTTTCTTAATTTTCAATTTAAATGTTTATTATTTAAAATATTTAACTGTCAAGGTAAAGCTACTTCAATAATGA
>NW_024871856.1:0-20468 GCF_019054845.1 Dipodomys spectabilis
AAATCCCATATACATCCAAAGACATTAATTGTTGGGTGTTTTAACACACCACTCTCCCCACTAGATAGATCAACTCGGCAAAAAGTCAACAGAGAAACCGCAGATCTAAACAGCTGCATAGATCAGCTAGACTTAACAGACATCTACCGAAGATTTCACCCAGCATCATCAGAATACATGTTTTTCTCAGCAGCACATGGAACGTTTTCTAAAATAGACCACATTTTAGGCCACAAAGCAAACTTGTCTAAATTCAGAAACATTGAAGTTATACCTTGCATTCTCTCTGACGACAAGGGAATAAAATTAGAACTCAACACCAAAAGCCACCAAAGAAAGTCCGGTATCACATGGCGGCTCAACACCACACTGCTGAATCATGAGTGGGTCATGGATGAGATTAGAAAGGAAATTCAAATGTTCATGCTATTCAACAAAAATGAGCACACAAATTACCAGCTCCTCTGGGACAGAGCAAAGGCAGTACCCAGAGGCAAGTTTATTGCTCTGAACTCCTAAATCAACAAATTGGAGAGATCTGAAACTAAGAATTTAATGACACATCTAAACCTACTTGAAAAAGAGCAGCAAGATAAACCCAATCCAGTAGACGGAAAGAAATAATGAAAATTAAATCAGAATTAAATGAATTGGAATCTAAAAAAACTATAGAAAGAATCAACAAAACAAAGAGTTGGTTCTTCGAAAAAATTAACAAAATTGACAGACCCTTAGCAAATCTTATCAGAAAAAGAAGAGAACACACCCAAATTAATAAACTCAGAGATGAGAATGGAAACATCACCACGGAAACAACCAAGATTCAGAACATTATAAGGGAATACTTCTCAAAACTTTATGCTAATAAGTTTGAGAACTTGACAGAAATGGACCTCTTCCTAGCAAATATTATCATGCCAAAACTAAACCAAGATGAATTAAACTATCTTAACAGGCCCATATCAAGCATTGAAATAGAAACAGCAATAAGAGACCTCCCAGCTAAGAAAAGTCCAGGACCAGATGGTTTTACAGCGGAATTTTACAAGGCCTTCAAAGCAGAGTTCACACCAATTCTCCTCCAACGCTTCAATGAAAGTGAAAGAGAAAGCTCACTACCGAGCACATTCTATGAAACCATCATAATCCTCATCCCAAAACCAGGCAGGGACTCATCAAAGAAAGAGAATTATAGACCCATTTCTTTGATGAACATTGATGCAAAACTTCTCAACAAAATTTTGGCCAATCGACATAAACAATTCATCCAAAAAATCATACACCACGATCAGACAGGATTCATTTCTGGGATGCAAACCTGGTTCCATATACGCAAATCAATTAATATTATTCATCACAACAACAGGAGCAAGGATAAGAACGACATGGTTTTCTCAATAGATGCAGAAAAAGCATTCAACAAGATCCAACATCCCTTTATGATGAAGGTTTTGGAAAAATTAGGAACGCATGGAACATTCCACAATACCATAAAGGGTGTATATGACAAACCTACAGCCAGCATTATACTCAATGGTGAAAAACTAAAGCCATTTCCTCTTAACTCAGGAACAAGACAAGGATGCCTACTCTCTCCACTTCTCTTCAATCTAGTATTAGAATGCCGAGCTACAGCAATAAGACAAGATGCAGACATAAAGGGGATCCAAATAGGGAAAGAAGAAATAAAACTCTCCCTCTTTGCAGATGACATGATCTTGTATTTAAAGAATCCCATAGACTCCACTCCCAAATTACTCAAGCTGATTCAAAACTTTGGCAAAGTAGCAGGTTATAAAATTAACCCCCAAAAATCAATGGCTTTTCTGTATGCCAACAATGAGAAAAGAGTGGTTGAAATTAGGAAAGCAACTCCATTTGTAATAGCCCCACAAAAAATAAAATACCTAGGATTTAACTTAACTAAAGAAGTGAAGGACCTCTATGATGAAAACTTTTAAATCTTGAAAAAGGAAATAAACACAGAACTTAAAAAATGGCAAAACCTCCCATGCTCCTGGATTGGAAAGATTAACATCGTGAAAATGGCAATACTTCCCAAGGCTATCTACAAATTCAACGCAATACCTATCAAAATTCCACCCTCATTCTTCAAGGAAATAGAAGAGGCAATCCAAAAATTCATATGGAACAATAAAAGACCCCGAATAACAAAAACACTCCTCAACGGAAAGAACACTGCTGGAGGAATAACAATACCAAATTTTAAACTCTACTATAAAGCCATAGTAATCAAAACAGCTTGGTATTGGCATAAGAACAGACCTCAGGACCAATGGAATAGAATAGAAATCCCAGAATAGAAACTACAGACCTATAGCCATCTAATCTTCGATAAGGGAGCTAAAACAATAGAATGGAAGAAAGACAGCCTCTTCAGTAAATGGTGCTGGCAAAATTTGCTTAACTACATGTAGAAAACTAAAGCTAGATCCTTATATATCACGCTGCACCAGAATCAACTCCAAATAGATCCAAGACCTTGAACTCAAAGCAGACACTCTGAAAACATTACAGGATGGAATAGGAGAAACCCTAGGTCTCCTTGGCTCAGGCCAAAATTTTCTGAATAGAGACCCAGAAACACAACAAATCAAAGAAAGGTTGGACAAATGGGATTGCATGAAGTTGCAGAGCTTCTGCAGGGCAAATGACATAGCTAGCAAGATCAATAGAAAGCCCACAGATTGGGAGATCTTTACTAGCCATACAACGGAAAACGGTCTCATATCAAAAATATACTTGGAACTCAAAAAATTAAACCCCCCAACAACAAATCCTCAAAGAAACAACTGCCCAATAAATAAGTGGGCGAAAGACTTAAAGAGAAACTTCTCTGAAGAAGAAAGAAGGATGGCCAATAGACACATGAAGAAATGTTCAACCTCCCTAGCCATAAAAGAAATGCAAATCAAAACAACATTGAGATACCACCTCACTCCAGTTAGAACGACAAATATCAAGAACTCTAACAACAACAGATGCTGGAGGGGATGCGGACAGAAAGGAACCTTACTTCATTGTTGGTGGGAATTAAACTTGTTCAACCACTTTGGAAAGCAGTATGGAGGTTCCTCAAAAGACTTCACATAGAACTCCCCTATGACCCAGCAATCCCACTTTTGGGCATTTACCCAAATGTTTACAAACAAGACCACACTAAAGCTACCAGCACAACTATGTCTATTGCAGCATTATTTACCATAGCTAAGATATGGAACCAACCCAGATGCCCCTCAGTAGATGAATGGATCAAGAAAATGTGGTATATATACACAATGGAATTCTATGCCTCCATCAGAAAGAATGACATTTCCCCATTTGTTAGGAAATGGAAAGGCTTGGAAAAAATTATGTTAAGTGAAGTAAGCCAGGCCCAAAGAAACATAGGTCCCATGGTTTCCCTTATTTGCAATATCTAGTATATGTATGAGTCAAGCGGAAAAGTTCAGATAATGTGATGTTAGGAAAACGAACACTTGAATACGTATTTTAATGTTTTTTTTTCTTTTATGCATGTGTTTCTAATGCATTTATAAGATTATTTCTTTGTTGATTTGTATGTCCCTCCCCCACAGTGTAACCCCCGCTTTCACTATATTTGATGTAAGTATAACTTGTGGAGGAGATGGGGACAAACAAGTCGTTTAAGGATTCAGGTGGACCTGTTGCAACAATGAGAAGTACAAAATGCCATGTCAAAAACGAGCTTTACAATGTCGGTGTGGGGGGGGGAAGGATTGGGTGGGGGGGCGGGGGGTGGCTGGGAAGGGAGGTGAAGGGTAAACAAAGGAGGAGGCTGCAATGCTTGGTAAGAAACGTATGCATTATCCTGCCCATGTAATTGTAACCCCTCGGTACAGTATGTTATCAAATAAAATAAAAAAATAAAATAAACTGTTGGGAGACTCATTTGCTTTATTTGCTATTCTCTCCTGCTTCTTTGTAGATAGCTTCTCTCTATGAAGAGACAATTGGTCTGGACCTTTCTAGCCTTGTCTCAGTGACAGAAGTAATGGGATTTGGGACATTTGATCCCATTGCTGGCTTTTAGGAAGTTCACAATATAGCAATACCAATACACATAAAGCAACTTTTGTGAGTGATGTGTATTCACTTCCTCAATTGCCAAAATTAAATTCATATGTCAAAACATCAAATAACTTACATTTTTATATATTCAATTCAACTGACATCACTAGCACCTCCATAAATCAAATGCAAACTAAAAGATCTACTTCAAAAACCAACATCTAAGGCAGTGTTGGAAATACTAGAAGATAGACAATAAATCTAAAGGAGTGAGATCTTTAACACTGACAATGAGCAGTAATAGCTGAATTTTTAACCAGGCTTGAAAAGTTCAGTTGTCCACTGTCTATGTGATTAGAGTTGCAGAGTTGACCTTGGTATCAATATTGGATTTAAAATTCAAAGGCAGCTAAGGTTGCTGCAGTATTGTAGCTCGATATAGTGTGACCCTGCCTGATAATGGTAAGGCACAGAGCAGAATCTAAGTCAGTAAAATGTATAGGAAGGATTCTTCACTGATAATAATTGCAGGAGGTAATCATCACTTTTTTGTTGAAAATGTATAGCCCATCATTCTACATTAAGCTATAGCCTATTTCTGATCTGAAGAACATATAACACATCAATGTGCCACGAGTGCTGAGCAGTGTTAGTGTATATTATTCTAATATATGAAAAAATCCTTGCAAGTATAGAATGGCCTGACACTGACACTTCATTCTGTGTTGTTGAGTTTCATGGAGAAATATTCATAATTAGGCAATTCACACTCATCTAAATCTGAATCAGGCACCTGAGATAAGGCATTAGGGTTATCAATCCAGTGACATGGTCTGTGACCTGTGAAATAAATCACATTATTTCACAATGTATATGTGGTTCTAAAAATGTATGCAATATCAAATACCATATATACAAAAGGGACAATTATCCATCTCATATTATCAGAAGTAAAGATACTCCTGAATTGTACATTCTTGCTAGAGGATCACTGGGTGACTGCTGATGTTTGGTATCTTTCCAGGTGCTCTTATACATACGTCAATGTTCTTTGAGGAAGTGTTTTCTCATGGTTTGTTTTGAGGTGTTCAGAATATCAGTACTGTCACTTACCACAACCATGGGACAGCAAAGATGATAGGATACCTGGCCAAAGAACTGAGAATTCACAGGAAGTGATAGGAAAGATGACATCAGAGGATCCAAATTCTCATTGCCAGCTTCTGGATCCCCATATCCTCCTAAACATGTTTTATATTCATTCTACTACAGTGGGTGGGGGGGGTGGGTTAGTGGCTACAAGTATGTTGACAAACTAAGACATCAATCTAGCTTGTGGTTGCAACTATTAACATGAGGTAGTGTTTGGATACATGGTGATAATTGAATGCCTTTATTTTTAGGGAGCAAAGGAGCAATAGTCATTACAACCATAGCACAGACATCCATCTTGTCTCCAAAGTCTCAATCTTTTAGTGTCCAACAGCTCTAACTTAAATACTCTTGAGGTAATGACTCATACCCCTGTCTTCCCTTGACTGACCTTTCCTGAGCACAGTTCTCAGACTTTTGATTGCTGTTTGAGATGGCTTCCCAATCTATCCTTTTCCAAGTCTAACAGCTTGACTCTAGAACCCCTCACAAGTACTGTGACAGATGTATTATTTTGAAAACTATATATTTTCTAGGATAGGTTCAATTTTTAAATTTATTTCAAAAATACTATACAGAGGGGTTACACTTACATGAGTAAGGTACATTCCTTATTGAATATTGTTACCCACACCGTGTTGTTCTTCTATCCCTTCCCACCCCGTACACCTCCTCCCCACCCCAAAGTTGTAAATTTCATTTCTGATATAGTGTCTTGTGAATATCATTGTTGCAATGCATCACTCTTTGTACTTCTTTCAGCACTATATTTTTCCCTTTACTTATACAAATCAGATAAATCTATATACAAGGTGGAAGGTACCAGAATCAAGACAGAGATTGCAAGGGATAAACAATGACAAAAGACAAATCAAATAAAATATGATCTAGACACTCTACCGACATCAAGGTTGACATCTGAAAAAAAAAACAACTTTTTTTTATGTCTTGGAATTCATTTCAATTAACATTATTTTGTAAGGTCAAATGTACATAGCTCTGGAACCAGCAATCCCACTCTTGGGCATTTGTCAAAATGATCTCAAGTTAAACACACTAAATCTACAACTTTGTTTCTGGCAGCATTATTGGAACCAATCAAGATGCCCCTCAATAGATGAATGGATCAAGACAATGTGGTATATATACACAATGGAATTTTATGCTTCTATCAGAAAGAATCACAAAGCCCCTTTCATAAGAAAATGAAAGACTTGGAAAACAATCATATTATGTGAAGGAAGCCAGACTCAAAGACCATAGGTTCCATGGTTTCCCTCATTTTTATTAATATATGCTTATTATAGTCCTTAAACTCTTAATATTCCCTTTTATCTCTCCCTCTTCTTCTCTCATTCCATTTCTGTGTGTGTGTGTGTGTGTGCGCGCGCACGCGCACGCACACGCACATGCGTGCACACACACAGTAATGAAACTTGACTCAGAGCCTCAAACTCTTGCTTGGTTTTTTCACTCATGAATGACTCAGTCTGTACTATTTGAACCAAGGTTTCACTCTGTCTTTGAATAATTAAACATAAATGTCTCATGGATTGCTACCCCAGCCATCTGTGAACCATGATCTTCCAATCTCAGGCTCGTGACTATATAGGAATAGGGATGAGGCACAAGCATCTAGCTGCCAAGTGTTTTTTATTTTGTTTTGTTTTTGTTTTTTGTTGGTATTGTGCATCCAAAATCTGTAAGGAAAACAAATCATTTATAATCAGGACTATTCACATAAAATGTGTATTGTATAAAGATTACCTTAGTAATGTTATCCTTTTACATCCACATTATGTGATTTGATTTTTTTGAACTCTATTGTTGCAAACAGTCAAATCACGTATATATAATTTGAATCTTCTTGTCTTGGTTTTATACTTTGTTAGGTGTTTCAAAACAGAATTTATCAAGGTTTAACTCTGCACTACTGAAGCAAGACATTTATGATTATTCAATGTCTTGTAAATCATAAGTTCTTCACTTCTCGTGGCACCATATGAGCACAGGTAGTTTTCTATAATACCTCCACGTAGTTTAGACCTCAATGCCATGCACTCTTCTGCCAAATATGCAAGGGAATCTTTTGCAATTCTCCTTGCATTTTCACTGTTCTTCTTTCTACTCTCCATGCTAAGTCCTATGGTGATCTTGTTGATATTCTCCCCTGTTACATCTATCAATGCATCTTGGGAACTACTGGTGCGCACTACTGTACTTCTGTCCATTCTCCTTGTGCTTTGTTTTGTACACTTCTCACAGCGGAGGGCCAGAGATCGGGGATATTTTCTTCACGCCTTAGATCAGACATCTATCTTTACATTCTAGCAATACATTCATTGAATTCCAATGTCCTGAAAATGATTACTGCATTTTCATGACTTTGTTATTTGGCATTAGGGAAGAACATAGGTCAGTAACTCTAACTTATGTAAAAGAAGATTGCAATCATGCCTCATTAGATGTTGTTCATTGGATAATGTTTACTTCAAGGTCTGCCTACCTGCTTCCTTTTCACTGTTTATTTTTCAATGTAGCCTTTTCTTCTGGAAAGTATTTATGGCCCTAGTGAAGATCAATTCCTGCTGTAATTAGTCATTAATTTTATTCCAACATCATTTCATAGATCCTTCTGAGTTTCTTCAGTAGTGCTTCATATTCTTAGATATGTTTTAACATCGATGCATCCAATGATAAAGACACATTGCTTAAGTCACCATTTTGATGATGGAAAAGAAACCATGCTGCAACCTCACTATATGGCAATTTTCTGGTTTTAAATTCTTTTAGATTTGAATTGATACTGGAAAACGACATTCTGCGTACAGTTTTATATTTTCCTAATTATTTTTAGTACATGTTCCAATATTGTATAAAGTTAAAAACATTACTATTTACTTAGTTTTAGGATTTCTAAAATGGTCAGAGTAAAAGTTCTGTTCATTCACAATTTTAAGACAATATTGTCCATTATGACCAAGTGAGACATTTTAAACTTTTATTTGTGGTCCTTAATGTTGGTTCTGGGGAATGAATTCTAGTCCTTCATGTGTCTTAGTCTCCTGTGTGCCTCTGAGCCTGATGCGTCCTGTAGTTTTATTTTCAATCAACTAGAATAAAGAAAAATTTCACTAGGAAGGATTATTACTTGTTTACTTTCTCCAGCATCTCTTGCATACATAAAAGTAATATAAGACTACACTGACAGAAAATGGTGTTCTTATATGGTATTTATTCGTGGTAACTGTTCATTTTTTGTAGCCTCACTCTGCACTGTCTTGCCCCTTTCCTATCCCCCCCATCCCATAAAACTTGACTGGATCCACTGGAAACCCACTTCCAGGCAGCTTCCTCCTTAAATAGCCTAATCTAAACTAACCTACCCCTGGTAGACCTGCTATAAACTTTCAAAGGCTTAACTGCAACAAGACGCTTTACTGAAACGCCTTCTCTGCTATAGTAAAATCCCTCTTCCACTCCACCCCTTCCTGGAATCCCTGTTCTGCACCACCAGATACCAGGCTACATCTATATCTCCTTTCATGTCCCAACATACTACACCAAGAACCCGGCCTACATGGGGCTCCTCGCTCGAAGCCCCATCTCATCCACCAGATACCCTGCTCCTAACTACTCTAGTCCCTCTCAGTCCCATTGCTCCCATATTCTATTACCTCCAAGATCCTCCCTTCCCTTTCTTCCCCACCCCCAACCAGCCTTCTCCCTGGAGCTCCTCCTGATTTTATCAGAGTCTCTGCCCATAACTAGCCTACTTCTAAGTGGCCTAAATTCTAAAACACAGCCCTGAACCTACCTCTTCCCACAAAGCCCATCGTGCTATATCAAAAACCCTTCACCTCCCTATAACTTCCCTTGAAGCCCCACCTTGCTTGGCCAGAAGCTTCTCACACAGCCCATCTCCTGCCTGGAGAGCCAGCCCTGTTCCTCCACAAGACTCTTCACCTCCCACATCTACCTTCTCAATGCTCTGCCTTGCTCCCCAGATAAACCCAACCCCTATTGGCTCTTCCCTAAGATCTACACGATACTCCACCTGATACCCTGCCCATAATTATCCTACACCATTGTAGCCTTTCCACTCCTTCTCAAAGCTCCTCCTTCAACTAGCCCCATGGCTCCAAGCCCTGCCCTGTTCCAGAAAAACTCCCCCAGAAAACCCACACTACTCCATCTCTCAACACCCACATTGCTCCACTGGAAAACACTGCACCAGTTGCCCTCCCTCTGGAAGTCTCACCAGGCTCAACTGTAAAACACTCCCTCCATAGTCCCTTTTGAAGGTTGCTTTGCCCTACTGGAAACCCTGTCCAAAGTCCATGTCCTGACTTGCAACACTGAGATCCCCACCAAAACTTCTCTTTTCGAGTTGTGACTGGCTACACCAGAAACCCCATCCTAACTATTCTAGAGCACTGGATACTATCACTGCTCTCACAAAGCTCTGGTCCTGAAAAACTCCTACATACATTGTGACTACATCTTGCTCTGTAGGAAACTCCACCTCCACCCTAACACACTTCCCAAAGGCCTGCCATTCTCCACCAGAAACCCTGCCCCTTACTAGCCCATGTCTTCCTAGTACCACCCTGCCCTCTCAAATCTAGAACCTGAAAGGCCTCTCCCTCATAGCTGCACATTCCTGCACCAGAATCCCCACCTTCTGTCTGCCTCTTGCCTCCATTCCCTGCCCTGCCTTATGGGAAACCTCACCCTACATATCCCACAAGGGCTCACAGTGCTCTACCAGCACCGCTCCTCTAAGTAAGCTCCTCCTTTGTAGCCTTGTTCTTCCTTCCAAAAGGTCTGCCCCAAACAGACTCCTCCCCAGTGAACCCGCCTTCTTCAACTGAAAACCTGTCTCCCTGCCAGCCTCCATCTTAAATCTTGCCTACTCCACAAGAGACCATGTCCCTAACAAGTTTAGCCATTCCTGTCCCTTCCCTGCTGTCTCAAAGCCCTACACAGACTGGCTTTCACCCTCAAAGCCCCGCTCTGCTCCACCACAGAGGTTGGCCAATACCAACTCCTCCTTTGAACGAGACAGGACTACACCAGAAACTCCACACCATCTCATCCATGAAGGTCCCATCTAGTAACTTTTATTACAAATATGATTTTATAATGGTCATAGACTTCATACTAATCAATATGAGAAGAAAGAAGTATTGCAAAAAGGCAACAAAAATTAGATATCTATTAGATGTCTTAATCTAGTTTGGTGTTCTGTTACCAGGAAGATACACATTGGGTGAAAATGTCTGAAGGTGATTCTTCTTATTGAAAGTATTCTTTGAAGTATCAGTAAGGTTTCATGAGTGATCATTTTATTTCTAGAAAATTCGTGCACATTACTGCCCATTAACTTAAAAAATATTAGCTATTTAAAATCCTCTGGTTTCGTTGAGGAAAGAGTATCAGTGTGTAAAAAGATGACTTTCAACTCATCTTTCTAATGAATAATTTTGGAGTTGCTTACCTTAATATGTACCAGAAATTATCTACCAGAATCCACTTTGAATTTCCTCCTTCCACTAAAGTGTCCTTTGGAAAAGATTGAAGTGAGATTATACAAGTCAAATGTTAGATATGAAAACGTATTTGAGATCATGACAAAATTATGATGAAGACCCCACCCAATTGCTTTTAATTTTCTAACAAAAGGAACTTAAGCCTATTTAACTGCAGACTTTCTGAAGACTAGAAGACAAGAAAATAAGAAATACCCTGTAACACCATGGTTCTGAAAACAAAACCAAAACAAAGAAAGACAACATAATGAGACAGAAGGGAATGAGGAAGTTGTACATGTGATATAGAGTTTAAAAAACACACTGAATCAGGTAAAAATAATTTTGGTCAACATATTTCATTGTAAATATTGTTCTTTGTTAAGCTGTGATTTAATATATATAGGTCTCAGCAAGGATCTGCCCAGGTAATTGTGTAGTTAGTCAATTTCATCATTATAAGATCATAAGGATGGAAAACTCCACACACCTTAAGACACAACTGCAACATCATTAGACATACACTCTTATTGGTCCAACATTGTAAGACAGACCTGTGTTTTACCAAAGCTTTGTATGTGGTATGCTGTAGTTTATTCAGGCTAAAGAGCTAAAGTAACTCCAATTTGAGATTAATGCCACCATCTTGAGGAGGCTGCCCTCAGATTAACTCCAAGAGAGAGAGAAAAAACACAGGTTGCCAACAACTCTGCCCACCCTTAAGAAAGCAGAACAGTTACCCAAGTGTTCCAGGAACAGAACATACCAATAGTTCATAAAAAGGGCAGTGTACTTAGGGTGGCCTCAAACCAATCATGTAACTGCTTGTGTGGAAATTCCCTAAACTTGTTTGTTCAATACTATAAAAGTTGTGCTGATTTTGTGCTCGGGTCTCTTACTGTCACAGGTTACCGGGTGCATGGAGGAACAAGCTTGAGCTTGCAAATAAAGGACTCTTTTGCTGTTCGCATTGGTCGATGTCTCTGGTGGTCTTTCGGGGTTCCCAAGTCCATGCAACATTTTTGGGGGCTCATCTGGAATCCCCCTCATGAGACCTTCCAGACGCCCCACCACAGAGTCCCAAAAAACCCATCTGTTAAGTCAAGGCATTGCTGTTCTGTATAGTTGGTTGCCTGTAGGTTCTGTATCTGTAATTCTGTTTTCCCACGGAGTCTGTATTCTGGGTGGCAAGGAGTCTTGGTGGACGCGCTATAAGACTGCCAACGGGGTCTGTGAGGAGACGTCCCCAGACCCCTCTGGTTAGATTGCTGTTTAGTACAGACATTTTTTTTTGGGAAATGTTGCGTTTGTAGTCTCACACTTTCATGCAGACATTTTTTTGGGAAGTTTTCCATCTGTATTGGGAAGTTTTCTGTTTTAGGGGAAACTCTCCATCTATAGTCTGGCACTTTCTGGTTGGTAATTTACAATGCTGCAGCGTGCCTTTGTAAGTTGTGTCTTTGTGTTGAGTGTTCTGTTTGTCATTAGGTGTTTATCTTAGCCTTAGGCCTTGGCCCAGGGAGGTGTGAGTATGGGGGAGAATCTACCAGTCAGAGGGGATTTATTTCCCTTGCTACAAAATGATTGGGACTTCCCTTCCACCTTGGAAGGACCCTGGGTAAACAAATGTTGGTGAGATGTCACCCCATTCACTGAGATTTGACTGTTCTCTGTTTTATGTTTCCTGAGATAGGGAAGTTCTGGGTGAGAGTGGCAGGCTCACTCAGAACACTCTGAATACAGTTTGCTGAGTGAGAATGGCACAGAGTTCTGGTAGAGACAAAGGCAGCCTTTGATTGTTGTCTTCTCTAGTTCTGTTTTAGAATTGGTATTAGTTTTAAATGTATGTTTTTGGTTTTGCGTTTTTCTTATTTATTTGAACATCTCTGGGGAAATAAAAGCTCCAGCCTCCAGCTGGCCTGAGTCACAGAGAAGGCTATGTGGCTGGTTTTGACTTTTCAGCTAGTCCCAAAAATGTAAAGTGATTTTATCTAAAATTGATTAAAAAAATCAGGCCAGTTTAGTTTCAGGTGACCCCCGTCACCCCCAGCCTTCCCCCAACAGAAGACATTCAAAATACCAATTGGTAAAATTCCTTGCTAAACAAGCAAGCCCTGGGAAGACGAAACTCAACAAAGTTACTTAGTTTAAAAGAAATATTGTCTTAATTTTTTGTTTGAAAACTTTAGAATGTCTAAAAACAACTGATTTTTATTTTTGCATGCTTAAAGATCTGTGTGAGTGTGTTTTGTATGTGTTTGTGAACATGTTCATGATATAAATTGTCAGCATGCTATAACAATTGGGTGAGTTTAAGTTTAAAATTCAAAAGGTTATAAGGTTTGGACATTACCAAAATCTTTTGAAGAATTTACACATTGTTTTTAATGGCTTTTTAAGGATTCTTTAACTTGAAAATTAGAAAATCTGGTATTTTAGAATGCATAATCAACACTGTAATCAAGATATCTGGCTTAACAAAAAGGAGAAAATTAGAAGCCAACAGAAGACTCATTTTTAGGAGTGAAGGGTGAACAGACACAAGTACAGTTCTGCTGGACATGCATGGTGGAACAGGCCCTGGGAGGAGTCTATGCATGGCGAAAGAGGGCAAGCTGGCACCAACATAGTTCATCTAACCATAAAGAGTTGGACTGGGTGCGTGCCCATTCCACAGGAAGGGTCAAGTGGCCCATCTTTATTCTGTCCCCTTTCCCTGCAGATAGACACTGGAAACCTAATGGTAAAAATGATTGATGTGATGATCTGATTAGCATTGCTAAAACTGCCCCTTGGATGTGTTAAAATTAAAATTAAGGCGACCCTAAGAAGAGGGTTAAAAAGTTTATTTGTATAATGTGATTTGCTCTCAATGATATTCTGCCATTGGAATTTTTTTAAGGCATAAAGGTATTTTATGTCTAGCTTCTTGGTACAGTGATGGTGATTGTAATTTTTGCATAAAGAAAAATTTGTTATTTGAGTTTAAATGTTTGAATGTGTATCTGTTTTAAAACAAGCATCCAAGAGGAAATGAGTGACACATAGCATCGAGAGTTCAAGGGATTTTTCATAATGCAACCAAAAACTAAAGTATAGAATATTGAAACAGAGATTAATAGGAGGCTTACAAATTAGGAATTGATTTCTGTACATAAAGTTTAAAAGTAAATTTGTTCTAAACATTTGCCTCAAAGTGCAAAAAGGAAAAATTAGAATTACCAAAATAATTGCTTAATTCCCATTTCAGTTTGCTCTCATAGGTTTTTTGGTAACAGTTCCCATCAGGCCCACAAAAATGAGGGAGGATTCTTGAAAGTTTGTCACATGTAACTTTAGCACTTAATATGTTTCAGGTAAGAACATGCTTAAAAGCTACTTCTATGTTGACCACCTTGTTGCTTTTAATTTGAGTAAAGTGGCCTTTAAGAGACTCATTGATCTGCAAACCGGTTCGAAGCCAGCCCGAGTAGAAAAAGGTCCATATGAGAATGTCACCTCTACTCAGCCAGCAGAAAGCTGAAAGAGCAAGCAGTGCTGCTTTAGGATTCAAAAGTGGCAGAGTGCTAGCCTCGAGCTGTAGAGCTGAGGGACAACACTCAGGCCCTGAGTTCAAGTCCAGCAACCAACTAAGAGAAATGCCAATGAGGCATTTTTCCCAGTGTGGAGAAGACACTTCTGGGATGAAAGCAATGGAGGAGCATTCAGAGACTGTAAGCCACTGCTTGGATTGCAGAAATAATATCAGATCCTAGAGTCATTTGTGTGCGGCCCTTCAAAAATTGGTCAGAGCCAGAAGTTAATGGAAAGATAGATTGTAAGCATGCCTAATGTCTATGACTATCTACCTTGTAAGCGACAGGAACTTGTCGGTCATCTGTGATAGTAGTAAAAAGCTAAGGTTGTAGAATATGGAGGATAGTTTGGATCCCAACCCCTGTATGTGCCAAAAGCTCTAATTGGCAGTAACTTTTTAGCTGAAACCAGCTACATGAAATTCATCTGCTCAGGAAAAATGTTTGTAAACCTGAGAGTGTGTTTCTATTGATATCTGTCTGAAGGGCTGCATAGTGAACTCTCACATTGTTAGGATAACTAGAGATCACATTCCTAAACCATCCAGAAAGATGCTTTAACAAACCAGAGTGCTAAATAAGCTCCACTCTTGTAGCCAGAACAAAAGGTCTGTGCATATGTCAAAAGTTAAAATATTGTTCTTAATGACATTTAACCCTGGTAACCTCTTTGTAAAATGGGCTAAGGTTATAGCTTCCTGGCTAGGTACAATCAACAACCCTGAATCAGCTTAAAGAAATGACAGAAGATGAATCTTCGTCCATCTTCCCCGTTGAAGAACAAGGGACCAGAGTCACCTTTTTAAAAATGTGGTAAAATTGACAGAAGGGAAAGGCATGGGAAAAAATAGTACACACCTGAGCCCTCTATTTCTGCCTAGAAAATCCTAGATTTATTAAAAACTGTAGTTTAAACAGTTGTCATCTTGGTAAATTGTCCTGGATTATTGTCTAAACAGTCTTAAAAACTAGTGGAGTCACAGACTGCCAAGCCTATGCAATGTATCCTTAACCAGTCTGTGTATGAATTTGCAGCCCAGCACAAGGTGTGACAGTCCCTTGCAGCCACGAAGAGACCATGCTACTGCAAGGTAAAGGTCAACAACAGCCTGGCAGTCACCTGGAGGAAATCTCATCATCACCTAGTTCATCTCCACTGTGGTAGATGTCGACTGAACTCCTGCCTGATTCCATCACCTGAGACTGCTTCCCGGTTGAAAGCTGCTAAAACTAAGCTCTTGTGGAACGTTCTTTTGGTGATATCCAGTAACCCTCTCTAATCCCCCAGTGGATATTGGGGGCAAGGATATCACTGTCTTGCCTTAGGCACTCCAGGGTCACAACCTAGTTTGGCTCTCGTATGGTAATAGCCTGCTTCCTCCTATGTGTGTTTTAAAGATAAAGGAGAGATTTTTTTAATCAGTGGAAGTAGTAAGAGGAATGAGACCCAGACCTAATCTTAGCCTTTAACTCCTCTGTACAGTATGTTCACAAATAAAATTAAATTAAATTAAAAAAAAAAATCTAGCAAGCTTTTCATCCCACTGGTGCTTTCTGAGATAACTTGGTTCCACAAGTCAAAGGAAAAATGGGCAGTTTTAAACTCTATCCACAAAGAAGCTTATGGAATTTTAAAGAACAGAAGGGTAGTAAAGAAAGCCTTAAGAAATGAATTGGGGAAAAATTGGTATCCTCTGGATAAGAAAGGATTTAAAAAGTACTGATCGTCTTAAAATGTTTGTAAAGAAGACAAACCTCAGAAAGTTTAAGTATGTAGCAAATACTATGAGTATGTCTTAAAATTGGAGCTTAGGAGTACAGTTGGTATAAAATTATGTTAGCTGTGACATACGGAGTCAGGATTGCTGGAAGGAAATGTTAGGGCCTTTGATACGGTTAATTTTGTTACTCACAATCGGACCTTGTAGACTGGTGTCCTTTGTAAAAGAGAGAATCAGCACAATCCACCTATTAGCTCTGAGACCCCAATACCAAACTGTATATATAGAAGACTGTGCCAATTATGGGACCATGATTGGTCCCTGATGCTCTAGAAGAGGAGAGAATGAAGAGCCAAAGTAAATCCAATTTGAGATTAACGCCACCATCTTGTGCTAGGCTGTCCTCAGAGTAACCAAGAGAGAGAAAAAAAAACACAGGTTGCCACCAACCCTGCCCACCCTTAAGAAAGCAGAACAGTTACCCAAGTGTTCCAGGAACAGAACATACCAATAGTTCAGAAAAAAGACATTGCAGTTAGGGTGGCCTCAAACCAATCATGTAACTGCTTGTGTGGAAATTCCCTAAACTTGTTTTTTCAATATTATAAAAGCTGTGCTGGTTTTGTGCTTGGGGTCTCTCACCCTCACCAGTTACCTAGAGCATGGAAGAACAAGCTTGAGCTTGAAAAGAAAGGACTCTTCTGCTTTTCACATTGGTTGTGGTCTCTGGTGGTCTTTCGGGGGTCCCAAGACCTTACAACAGGGCTTGATACAAAATGTCTCTGTCCAGAGAATTAAATGACGGCATTTGTATCTAAAAGGATTTGGGGTCATTATTAAAATCTAACACATTCTGAGGTTTTTATTTGTACCTCTCTCCCTTTCTTTCTTCCTCCCTTTCTTTCTTTTCTTTCCCTCCTTCCTTCCTACCCTCCTTTCTTCCTTCCCTCCTTCCTCCCCTTCTCTCCTCCTCCTTCTCTACTTTCTTTTATTTCTCTCTTTTCTCTTTTTATCTTTCTTCTCTTTTCGTTCCTCTTTTAGGAAATGAGTATGAATTTAGATATTTTGTTTGCAGAACAAGTATTCTACCATTAGAACAATCCTTTTTCAATTTAGTTACTTTGCTCATAGGTTATCAATTTTGCTGAGCGCTGAACAGAGGCTAAGATCCTCACCTCTATCTGCCAAGTAGCTGGGATCACAAATGCATTCCAACATGCCAGGTTTTAGGATGATATGAAAACCTTATTACTTTTCTTGCACACTGGTTCTGAACTGTGATACTCTCAAATTCTACCTCTTTAGATAGTTATGTGAGCTCCAATAACCTGCCCTCAGTATAGATGGTCTAAATAAATGATTGAAGGCAATTTCACTTTAATCTATTTTTTACCAGTCCAGGAGCTGTTATAATTTTATTTCTAGACAACATTTGTGTATATGTGCACATTAGCTTTAAAATATTGCTTTCCTCCCTTTTTTCCTTTTTTACTTTTCATGGTCATGGGGCTTGAACTCCGGGCCTAGGCACTGTCTCTAAGCTGTTTAGATCAAGGCTAGCACTTTATCACTTGAGCCACAGTGCCACTTCCGGTTTTCTGGTGGTTAATTGGAGGTATGGGCGTCACGGATTTCCTGCCAGGACTAGCTATGAACTACCATCCTCAGATCTCAGCTCCTGAGTAGCTAGGATTACAGGCATGAGCCACTGGCTCCCAGCTAAAATGTTACTTATTTCAAGTTCTGTGACTTAGTTGAGGGAGTATCATAGGTGTGTAGAAAGGTAACTTTCATGTCATCTCTCTAAATAATTTCAGAATTTTATTTTCATAATATTTATTGCAGTGATTAATAACAAAAGCTCCCAAAGTAACAGAATGATCCTTCATTTTCTCCTTTCCATAGATATTATTGGAAGAATTGAGTGAGACCTAAGTCTAAGAAAATAGGTACTTGAAATTATAAACAATTTTTTGATGACACATAAAGAGCCAGATTACACAACGTGTTTTTCATTTTCTAAAGAAAGGAATGTTATAAAAGTATATTTATTGGCTGGATTTTTCATCTGAAAAAGAAAAAAAAATATCATAAAAAAGCTGAAGGGGATCAGCAAACATGTAAGTGTGATATAGTATTGGAGACTTTAAGACATGAAATTATTCAGGTAAAATAATTATTTGGGAAAGGTATATGCTCACTAAATTTATTCATTTTAAATTTTATTTGATTTACATGCCACTTAATATATAAATACATACATGTGTATATTTAGTGTATTGTGTATTTATGTGTATATATATATATATATATATATATATATATATATATATATATATATATATATATATGTCAGCAGTATCTGTTCAGTGAACTGTATGGTTAGGTAATTTCATCATGCCAAGCTCATCAAAATGATGGACTTCCATAAACCTTAACAACCCAGCACAGCACTGCACATGCAAACTTAAGCGTTCACCATTGTAAGCCAGACCTATGCTTTACCAAAGCTTTGTATATAGTATGTTATTTTCTCATTTAGCCTTGACACAAAATGTATTTGCCCCTAGAATTATATGATGGCATTATAACTACAATGATTTAGTGTAAATTTTTACATTGAACATATGCTCATTGTGAGTTGTTCTTTCTTTCCTTTTCTTATTTTTATCTTTAGGAAGTTGATTTGAGTTTTGATGTTGTGTTTGCCAGACAGATACTCCACCACTGGAGTCCCTCCACCAATCCTTTCTTGTTTAAGTTACATTACTCATAGAGTAGCAACTTTTGCACCAAGCGTAAAAAGCAGGGATCATGATTACATTCCAATATCCCTACCTAGTAGGATGATATGGGTGATACTTTCCTTCCTAGACTGATTCAGAACTATGATCCTGTCAAATTCTACCACCTCAGTTAATAGTGTGTGCTCCAGTTCTGCCTACCTCTAGAAGATATGACAAAAATAAATGATTACAGGTAATTTGGGTTAATCATTGTCTAATATAGGTGATTTGTTATTAAAATGTAGGGTAAGTTTGTAAGTATAATCACATTAGTCAGATATTTTGCTAAGTAATTTTGTTTTACATTAAAAACACGTCTCGACCAGAATTAAGGACTTATTTTGCTGTCTGTCAACTTGTATGTCACTTGGGAAACTGCGTGTCTTCCATGTGTGATAAAGAACTTTGAATGGTCTGATGTGCTGGTTCACATTGGCTCACATCTATAATCATGGTTAGTAATCAGAAATAAATAGATCACAATTTGAACATAGCCTAACCAAAAATTTAGGAAGTCCCAATCGCAACAATCTAGTGGATCATGTTGAATCATGCCATTAATCTCAGCATGACAAGAGGATAAGTTTCTGCTCAATACCTGTGTCATGTAGGTAACTGGCTCACTTGGAAGCAGTCACCTCTCCTGACGCAGAAACTGTGCTGAGATTTAGCCAAGAGGAGGGAGGAGTCTGCCTCACCTTCTGTCAGGGTGGACCTGACAGAATGCAGTGAACGTGCTTGCTTTCCTCCTCCAAATGGCTTTGAGATGCCATGCTGCTGTGTTCCTTATTTGATTCCAGTGACCTGTGGAAGAGGTGTAAGGAAACATGAAATTAAATATCACAATGGCCAATTGAGCTGCTCTTCCCAGCTTCTGAGTTCAACTCACCAAGTGTTCATTATTTGAGAGTTGAGAATACTGAGGTAGGGGATAGAAATCGATAGAGAGAGGGAGAGAGAAAGAGAGAAAAGAAAGGAAGGAAGGAAGGAAGGAAGGAAGGAAGGAAGGACGAAGGAAAGAAACAAACAAACAAACGAACAAAAAAGAAAGCAAGAAGGAAGGAAGGAAAGAAAATGATTGAGAATGAATGGTTTGGAGTTAGGAGTCACAACGCAGAGTTACTACTTGTATTTGGTATTAGGTCTGCCCCAGCCATGCCTAACCTATGCAGACACCCTTCATTTCTTGGCTAAGTTTCCACCCTTTATGTGTTACCTAGGTATCTGGCACACCTGGAGGCAGCCATCTCCCCCTCCTGCTAAGTCACAACCTGGTCACCCTCTGGTCACACTTTCTATCTGACCATAGGAGAGTCCCAGGCCCTGAGGTCACATCCAGATCCAGTGTGGCCAGACATTTCCCCCACCTGGCCATACCTCATCCAGTCCTTGGCCTAGAAACATCCTGGCCCTAGGTTGGGTCACCCCATTTTTTTTACATGCCTTCTCACCATGTATGGCATGGGCAGCAGTTCAGTTAATAAACTACTTTACCTGACAATACCATGTGGTGTTTTCTTCTTGGCTACCCAATGAAACTTATCTAATTAATATACCTTACATTTCAGATTTTCTAGTTATGAATCCATGGATATTTTTCTGATATATGTGAGTTCAGTATCTACAAAACATATGTACTAGCTCATCATA
>NW_024871857.1:0-24053 GCF_019054845.1 Dipodomys spectabilis
AGCTTTTTCTCTCAAGGCTACCACTCTACTACTTTGAGGCACAGTTCCAATTCTGATTTTCTGCTGGTTGTTTGGAGATAAGAGGCTCATGGACTTTCCTGCCCAGGCTGGCATCACACCATGATCGTCAGATCTCATCCTCCTGAGTAACCAGGATTCCATGCATGAGCCATCGACGTTTTTAATAATTTAGTAAATTGTACAGTTACAGAAGTTATAAATTAGCACTGTAACCTGTGTAACATATATGTGTATGTATGTATCAATGCATTCAGATAGAAATATTTTAACATATTTTTGTATCTACAGTAGATTTATGAAATCATCCTTCATTATTAAATAAAATGGAAACAAAAGTTAATAAAGTGCAAAACAAAAAGAATTGTTACACGTTTCTTTTTGTTGAATGGAATATGAATTGTGAGAATCAGTTTGGAAAATTATCTCTACTTTACCAAAATGGATAATTGCTATTAATTCCAATCCATCTATTTGCCCATATTGTGCATCCTCATACATGAATGTCAAAATCAAACCACACTTTTTGCCTTTGTATTTAACTCACCTGTTATAATTTAGGAGATAATCAAATAAAGATTAAAATAATAGTAAGTGAGGCTATGAGTTACAGCTTAACAAGATTTTAAATATGATAATAACTATTTAAATTGCATATATCTTACTTTTACTCTGTTGTGATGTCCCTCATTCCCACATTAGGAAAGTACATAGAAGGTTCTCACTAAATTATTTGTACAATTATTAAAAATGTATTGAAAGAATATGGGCACAGTGTGGTTTTAGCTTATTGAGATCTGTATGGGGTAGTGTGTTTTTGAGGATTTGCAATACATTGTGATGGAGATGAAGGGAAAGATGTGTTTATTCTGGAAAACAGGTTAGAGGATTGCTCCCAGAAAGATAGTGATGAATGCCTCCAAAAGGTTACAGTAAAAAAACTTTCAGAACCATAATCACTACTGCACTATTCACCATAGTCAAGTTATGGGAACAGCCCAGATGCCCTTTGGCAGAGGGATGGTTGGAGAAAGTGTGTCATATATACACAATTGGATTGCACCTATCAATTATGAAGATTGTTACATTATTTGCAAAGAAATAGATAGATCTAAAAAAATGTTAAGTAAACTGAGTCAGAACCAGACACACAAAGGACCCATGTTCTGTCTCATATTTGGAAGCTAGAACTTTATACAAGTTTACACAACAATATTAACCAAAGCATGCTATTTGCAGAGGAATATTTAAAAGGTGTATATTTTATAAAATTGAACTTTTAATCCAACAAAATGAATACCAGGAAATTATCACTTGGAAGATATGAGGGGAAATCAAAGGGAAGGAATAAAGAGAGTTATGGAGGAAGAGAGTGAAGACAGTATATTCAATGCAGATAGTATGAAACTAGTAAAAATGAAGGTGGGGTGAGGTTTGGAAGGGTAGGGAAAAGTTATATAAAGATCCATTATACTTAAAAATGATTTATTGAATGGAAATTCCTTGTACAACTAGTTAAGATAATAAAAATATACTTAAAAACAATGGAGACATCTTAAACTGCGTTCTCTTAAACCATGAGTCAATATAATAGTTTCCTCCTGAGAAATTTTCGTTGCAGGGCTGGGAAGGTAGCTCAGTGTTGGAGCGCTTGCCTTGCATGTATGAGGCCCTGAGTTCGATTCCTTAGCCCCACATAAGCAGAAAAAAAAAAGCCAGAAGTCCCGCTGTGGCTCAAGTGGTAGAGTGCTAGCCTTGAGCTGAAGAGCTGAGAGACAGCGCCCAGACCCAGAGTTCAGGCCCACGACCAGACACAAAAAGAAAAAAAAAGAAATTTTCTTTGCAGATATTTTCCTAATAGTGACAGAAAAGTGATCAATGCAATGAATATCAATACACTACATTGCACATCATAAAGAGACACTGTATAGAATCACGGTAAAAATCTTAGAATTCATCAAATGATAAAATAACAGGTAGAATGTGCCAAATGCTAATTGATTGTTTTTCCACGTACTTTAACTATGGTATCTGATTTAATCCTCACAATAATTCCATAAAGTGGAACTATTTACATTATTAATTCTCAGATGATGTTACTGAAGTCTTCAGAGTTGGAATTACTAGTACAACATTGCACACATGGTAAGTGTTATCCTGAGATCCATCTCCCACTGTATCAATTAACCTCATTCTATTTTATGACTAAAATACCAGTACTTAGTCTACAATTTCTAGGAGAAATTCTCAGAATTATTGTGTACACGCATAATATTTCATTTTGTCTTTGTTAGAAAATAGGTAACTGTAATATGAAAACTCAAAATTCATAATCAATGCATATCTCCCTGGTGAAAGGAACTGCTAAAGTATAACATTCTTGATTTCTACCTCAAAATAGTAGAAATCATATTGTATCCCTTCACTCAACACTGCACTGCCTGGGGACCCTATCACTATTTAACAAAGTCTTACTGAAAGAATGACCTCCCAAATTCCTGATGGAAAGAGACTGCAGGTCTTATGGACCAATCATTTTACATTGTAGCTCACCTAAGTTGTTTACCATTAGAAGTGTTTTGATTGCTTTTTATACCCAATATTTTGAGAGAAAGGTACTACTTTAAAATGCCATTAAAGCCAGACTGATAAAAATCAACTTTGACCTCAGAAAAATATTTTACCTTTCATATACCCAAAAATGCCATGTGACCTATCATTAATGTTAGGAACAAGAGGTTAAAAATCATAGACTCCAAGACCTAAGCATGAATTAAAGATTCTCAAACTTGTGAATACAATTGCTTTAAAAAGACATAAAGGGCTGGGAAGGGGCTCAGTGACAGAGCGCTTGCCTTGCATGCATGAGGCCCTGGGTTCAATTCCTCAGCACCACATAAGCAAAAAGAAAAAAGCTGCAAATGGTGCTTTGGCTTAAGTTGTAGAGCTTTTCCCTTGAGCTGAAGAGCTGAGGGACAGCGCCCAGGCCCAGAGTTCAGGCCCCACTACCGGACCCACCGCCCCCCCTCAAAAAAAAGACATCAATACTACTACATTTTTTAAAAATTCCTTATGATACTGAAGATTCAGTCATAAACTATTAATACTTGAAAATAACTCATTTTCTTGGGAGTGGGACACAAAACACAAGATTAATCCAAATCATTTTCAAAGACCTTTATTTATACTACAAATTCACTATTATAACTACAAAGATTCTAAAAATAACTGAAGCACAGTGACACAAAGGACATAATTTATCTGCATCAGCTACATTCAAAGGACCGTGCTAATAGAAAACAAAGTTATACTAATAATTAGCTTCCCGAATTCACTTGCATTCTTTAATTCTTTTTCTTTTAGTTTCATAAAAACTGGCTTTCCATAAAATGATGCATAAAAAGCCTATATACCCACTTACTTTTTCAGATTTTAACAATGCTTATTGCAGAAATGTCTTTTGCTCTATAGTCAATGAACTGAAATAATAATAAAATATTCAAAGGGTTTTCAGAAATTGTAAGACTCGCTCTGAGATGTTATTTATATTCAAAAAGATATTCAAAAAGCCTTACTTGTTAAATTTGTGATAATTACTCCAACAAAAGTACTATTAATGAAGAAATCTTTGTATGTACAAAACAACTTCAAATGCATCCACAATCTGGAGATGACACGTGCTTTTTTTTTTTTTTCTTTCGGTCGTGGGGCTTGAACTGTAGGCGTGGGCACTGTCCCTGGGCTATTCAGCTCAAGGCAAGCGCCCTACCACTTGAGCTACAGCCCCACTTGACACATTCTTTTTGTTTCTTTATTTTTGAAATGTATATCTAACAAGCATATCCACAATATTGATTTTCAGTCAATATGATGGGATATTCAAACTTTAAAAATACGGGGTTTATTATATTAGTGTGAATAGATACGATCTTACAAAAAACGTTATTTTCAATAGAAATGCGAAAAGAGTTTATCCACCTTGTGTTTCACAGGAATAACCAGAAAGTAATACCTGTTTGATCAAGTCACTCAAAATCACTCCATGAGTATATCTTAAAAGTATAACCAATTTAAGAGGTCAAATACATATTTTGTACTGACAGTCATCTTACAGCAATAACTTACTACCTAATTATATTTGTATCTTCTTACCTAACAAATACTAAGAGCTGAAAGTGATCTCTTTTATCTAACTTAATTGTGTAAATGCTTTGATAATGATATTGTTATCATTTGACAAATAAAATGTACAGAAGGGTGGTTCCACTGAAATGACAGAATGGAACACTGATAAATAAAAACATAACAACAGCTCTTTTAAGCCTCACCCTGTCCACATTGCCAAGCAACATTGCAACAGCACAAAGCACACATATACACATACACACAGGTGTGCACATGCACACACACATATACACGCATGCCAAATTCAGGGTTTATTGTACAAAAAATTTCAAATAAAATGTTAGTGATTAGGACAAATGATAATTTGCCTTATTACAAAATAATACATAAGCCAGTCACCATGGTTGTTACATTTTACCTTCCACTCCACATGTGACCACTTAATTTATTTTTAGTTAATTAATTAATTCATTAGTTTGTTGCTAATACTAGAGCTTGAACTCAGGACCTGGCTCTGTCCCAGAATTATTTTTTTGTTTTAGTTTTCTCAAGGCTAGCATTGTACTGCTTGTACCACAGATCCATTTCTAGCTTTTGCAGGTTACTTTCAAATCAAAATCTAATAGACTTTTTTTCTTGGTCTGATTTCAAACCACAATCATCAGATTTTGTCTTTTTGATTAGCTAGGATTAAAGAAATGAGCCACCAGTGTGGATCCTACTATTTCCTATACTAATCTAATGCACATACTTAGATAGTAATTTAAAACTGAGAGCATAGAAGCAAGATGTACAGTGATGATCTTGTCCTGTCAGAAATTCAAGTTAGTAATGTAAATTTCTTCTTAAGAACATACACAAAAAATACTTAGGAAGAAATCTGATGATGTGTGTGTATATGTGTGTATGTGTGTGTGTATGTGTGTGTGCACGCTGTTGCAATATGTTCCACATAGAAGCACTGTGCAGGGTGTCCAGCCATTCACAGTTATTGCATGAATATCTGCCTTGACTACCAACTCATGGACAATGTCTAAGTGTCCACTCTAGGCTTCCCTATGAAGAGGGATATACTCATCCTCATCCCTAGTATTCATATGAATGGCCTTTTTGGAAAGTAGTCTCCACACTTTAGTAAGCTGCAAGGCAAGCACTATACCATGAGCCACCTTCCCAGCCCAAGGAGTAAAATTCTTGTCTGTAATTTGGTCAAATGTATGTTTCTTTATGTAGGCTACTAAAAATGTGTTTACTAATTTAAAGTAAATAAATAAATTCTATTTCCATCTCTTTAAAGAGATTGTTCTGTAAATCGACCAGAAGCATGGATTTTGTGGCTAGATAGGTCATTGCACAACTGTATCTCTTTTCCTCTCTCTCTTTCATGTTTCTCATAGATAATATAATTGCTCCATAATTATCCTAATTTGTTTTGCTTTTATATTTTCGGTTGTATCATTTCACTTTCTGCCCTGCCATTTCCCAAGTCAGCACCACATAAACAGAAAAATCTGGAAGTGGTGCTGTGGCTCAAGTGGTAGAGCACTTGCCTTGATTTGAAGAGGTCAAGGACAGTGCCCTGGCCCAGAGTTCAGACCCCACAACTAATTTAAAAAAACATCTAAATCCTTTATAATTCTAGTAACAGATCTGACTGAAATCAGTGGAATCACACTTTTCCTGTACAATGAAGGAATAGGTCCAGGCTAGGAAAGTAACTAGAGAAGGCAGGCTGATTGTATCTGTGATAAATCTTTTTAGAAAATGGTATCGAGTATTACTTACTGGTGATCCACTTGTGCTGGAAGCATGATTCTGAACTATTGCTTGCTGATTCTGAACTATTGCTTTGATCATTATATTCTCCAAGAAGAAAAGTGAAATTCACCTAAAGACAATAAACAGGCCTAATTTTATATATGAAAACAAGTGTCTTTTTAAAAAACAAGGAATTTAAGTAGTTATGCAAAGTACTTCTATTTTACTACTGCATTATACATTTTTTTCTAATTTGAGTACCAATGAATTATGGATCTATTAGAAAGCTCTTATGTTGAATAGTGAGTTCACTTACACTATTTCATGGTATTTCCCAAATCATTTACATAGAAGGTATTGTTTCCTATTTTCTCATTCCTAGAATAAGCTGCACATGAATCTACCACTGGTCCTCATTTTCAGTGTGTACCTTTGAATACGGAGCAAAATCTTTTTCTGCTCTCTATCAATCCCTACTCTCCAGGTAGAATAATTTAGAATAGTAAAAATGGAAAAAGAGAAAATAAATCACGGTGAAAAAACATACCGAAAATTCACCGGATTTTTCCGACCAGTTCAACCAACGTGAACTATACGGGAAATTCATTGACACTTCATTCCCACTGGTACTCAAAGTCTCTGGTTAGGCAATTCTGATGAAGACAAGGAACAATATGAAAAGTGAGAAATGGTATCAATTACAAGACAAAAATGGAGAAGGATCCAAGTAAATTTCTTCTTTGGGATGCTGAAATTAATCGGCTTACTACAGTGCGGAGACTACTTTCCAAAAAGGCCACTCATATAAATACTAGGGATTAGGATGAGTATACCCCTCTTCATCGAGAAGCCTACAGTGGACACTTAGATATTGTCCATGAGTTGGTAGCTCAAGGCAGACAGTCATGCAATAACTGTGAATAGCTGGACACCCCTGCACAGTGCTTATATGTGGAATAATACCAGAGTGGTTTCTTTCTTATTTCATCATGATGCAGATACAAATGCCCAAACTAAAGTCCTCTTGACCACCTTGCATTTGCTGCTGGGAATAGAAATAGCAAAGATATGCTGTATCTACTTCTGTTGAACAATTATATCAAACAAGGTCTGAAGAACAACTTGGAAGAAACTGCATTTGATATTGCCAAAAGGATAAGTATGTATCACTACCTCTTTGAAGTTGTGAAAGGCTTTACAAATTGTTCTCATAAATCGTAATGGTTTGGTTAAGTTCCTTAAATTTCAAAAATGCCAGTTCATCCTTTGTGTCCCTCCAAAAGTCCTAATGGTTTGGTTAAGTTTCTTAAATTTCAAAACTGCCAGTTCATCATTCATGTCCCTACAAAATATTTTCACAATGCAAAGCAACAGCAATATTTTAATTTAAAAAATCATGGATACCATGTTATTCTTCCAAGTGAATTGCATGACATTGATGTCTAAATGCATTCAAGAGTTGTTTGTATACATCTATAATGTTTTTTTCAGAGTTTGTGATTTTTTTAAATCAGAAATAATTTTAATTTATCTGTGGAAATGAATAGTATAGAAACTTGTTATTCCTGATGCTTGTCTGAAAAAAGTATATCTATGTTTGTATAATGTCCATAATCCATTTCCTTCTCTCCTAGATATAATATTTTGAATTCTACATTGTTTTATAATATATAGGTTAATTAATAAATGTGTCCATTCAAATTGCATTCCATATAGAAAAAGTTTAAGATTCCTTTTTTTCCCTAGGTCCTTATAGTATTTTATTTCTTTGGGATAAGATGACAATGTTATCTAATTTCAAGTTTTGTAAAGGTTATGCTATGTAATGGCCTTTCTAAGGTGAAGATTTAAACACTGATGTCAAACTAACCTTTAATTCTATGAATTATATGTGCTGTTACACTTGTACTTTTGTAATCAACTTTTTAATAACTGTTTTTCATTTCTTGCATCTGAAAAATGAAAAATATGGAGTACTTCACAAATTTTTATATTATCCTTGTGCAAGTGCCATGTTAATCTTGGTATTGTTGTCATTTGGTAGACTTGCTGCTGAAGCATGTAGTATCCTCTAAATTTAAGTATCTAATGATGCAATCTTTATACAGGCATATATCCTTGGTTGCCTATTTGTAACAATGAACCCTTATTGTTCCTAAAAATGTTATTGATCTTATTTCTCTAAATTTCTGTTTATAGTGGAAAAAACTTATATTGTTTGGTGGATTGCTCACATTTGCAATTTTTCTTTCAATTACTATTTTGTCTTTTTCATTTTAAATTTGATCATATTTTGAAGCCTTTATAGCTAAGTCCAAAGGTGATGGCTTTTCAAGTACTTACTTATCAACTGAGTTAGCTTTGTGGAGCTAATGGATTCAAAGTAAGCCTTCTTAAAAGCTACTTCGAAATTTCTGCAGCTTAAAATTTCCAAAATGAGGTCTCAATGGCACTAATGTCTACCTGATCCTATACCCTTCTTCCATGTAGGAAGAGACCAACCAGAATATCTTACCGTGAGAGCATAGATTGTCTTACTGGAACAAAACTGATCTTAGTTACAAGGGATCACAGAGAGATGAACATTTGAGAACGAATTATTCAGAATAGAAGGTATTTTATAAAAACACGCATGAGGATGAGTATACCCCTCTTCCTGGGGAAGCCTACAGTGGACACTTAGACCTTGTCCATGAGTTGGTAGCTAAAGGCAGATATTCAAATATTTTATTAAAATACCTTTGTTTATTATACCAAAAATTTCAAAAGTAGCTAAAGCCAAGAAGGTGAAAATATTGTTCATATGCATGATTACCTAATGTCCTAGCCTGTCTACATTCCAACCAGGCAGGAACTTACACTACTGACTTTCTATCAACAAATATTTTCATAGCTCCTGGACAAGTCCATATGTTTCTCCTCGATATTAGGCCTTAAATTGGTAATGTTTTAATCACAGTGTTTCCTCTTGCCTCTAGGCTGTAAATCTCGAAATGGTAAAGCTTTAGATCTAACTCTACCAAAAACTGAGGTAGAGATAATGGAACAATACTTTAAAATGGAGTTGCCTTTGATACGCTAACCACAACGGAACAATGGAAAATAATTTCTTATATCATATATACTTATATATTTTTATTTATATGTGTTGATCTTAAATTTCACACAGTGAAACTTACTAGAATTAGATAAGAATTTGACAACTAAATTGATATTTATTCCCATAAATAGATTAGAATATAAATAATTAGGTTTAGAATATTAGAGTATAAAAAGTATCAATGCAATGTCTTCGGTATAAATTTGTGATACCTTCTAAGTGTTCTTGGTCTTCTGAATTCACATGGTAAAAAAACAGTATTGTTTTCCTCTAATCTATAAAGTATTTTACTATGTTGCTCTGTTTATTGTTTTCAGTCTCTGGTCCCAAACTGTTTTCCTCCATATTTCTGAAGCATTCTTACTAATTTTACCAAAATTTTGCTGATATGAAGTCTAAAAGCTATTATTCTTCTGCAGGACCCACGGGTCCTAGGATACCAGGTCCCAGGTATCTACATCATCAGATAACAAGAGCAAGACTTCTCACCTAGGCCCATGCAACATGCCAACAGTAAGTAAATGAAGACCTGTCTCAATTTCTCATTTCTTATAATATTTCAGGTCCTTAATTCCTTGCAGGATTTAGCTGTAAGCTATTGTGAAATGCAAGTCAATTTAAAATGAAAGATGAGATCATAAAATATGAGAGAATGTACTGTAATTCAAACTTTCAATTTACAGATGACAAGCCTATTTGAGTGAACAAAATCACAAATATCACAAGATTATTTTTAATACCTTCTCCTAATGATTAATGAAAGATTTCAGCCCAGCATAAGTAGGCCAAAAATACTTCCTGGAATGGTAGATCCATACATGGTCTACCAAGGCTAGGAAATCTTGACTTAGAGGTCAAATATAATTCAGAAAAACTTTAATTGAAAAGATCCTTAGTGCTTCAAAAAACTGTTACTTCAGTAAAACTTGGTTCTGTAGTATAAAAATGTTGTCATTCTCAAACCAATGATAACCTACATTTAATCTTCTGAAAGTATAGTCCTTTTCAAATAAACTTTTTAAAATCACATTCGCCAGAATAACACTTGACAAGTAGATGATAGTGACATTACAAGTTTTTCAATGTAGGGGCAAGTTACAATAGAATTGATTTATTACCCAGCACTAATCCCAAACAAGTTCATCCATTCATTAAATTGTAGAAAAATTACCCCCCACACCATTGGCGTTGTTCAGTAGATGCCTTCCCGAAATGTGTTAAACAGATCAGCATCCCATATTTCAAACCCAAATATAAGCTAATAAAGTAAATTTCATCACATAAGAAGGTACATTTTAAAAAGTCACTAATAGTTGCCTTATCATTTGTTGTTTTATGTTTTCCCTGTCTAACATAGTAAGAAATATGACTTTAAGTCTTGAATATGGGTACTCATCAGAGATGTGACAAACATAAAATCTGTCTTCTATTTCTATCATATACCTCTATAGTAGTAAATCTTAGTTTTCTTCTTTTTCCAAATAAATAAAATAATCACACCATTTTACAAAGCCATTTATAAAAATTAGTACAATAAATTCTAAGCCATTTTTAAACTTTTTTATTGACTAAAGATTAATCTTCCAAATTGATGAGAATAAAATCATGTCTAGGTGCTTCACATCTCCAGTCTTGCAAATGAATTATGGAAATATAAGCTGACATCACTTCATGTATATGCGGGATTGAAACTGCATGGGATGTATATAAACCTTTCAAAATATTAACAGACAGTTTAACAGAATGACTATCAGGAAATTGAAACCTGAGAGGAATAATAGTAAAGACATAGAATGAATAAAAAATGGAACAAGGGCAAGTATATCTAGAATACTCAATATACACATGTAATAAATGAAGTGGTAAATCTGAAATAAATCTTGGAGAAGGGGTTGGTTGAGAATGATAGAAGGAGTGACTCTGATCCTGGAGCATTTGATAATTAGATGGACATATTTAATTGTAACATACTTGCACAACCTTTTGAAATTCAGTTAAAAAACACAACAAACAAAAACACAAAAATCACAACCAAACAGCAATCTCTAGAGAGTATGAATATGACCTATCAAAATTTTAAGCAGTTAATGAAGGGCAGTCTTGGGAAAAGCAAACAAAGCTGTTCAAAGAGGGCAGTTTGGGGTAGCGGCGAATTTAGAACAGATTAAGTACATTGTCAAAGGTTATAAAGCACCTACATCTACTGCAAATATTTTCATCTGCGAGTGCTCTTTGTCTGAACTGGGCACTCCAGTCATGAGGCACACTTGATAGCTGTGAAGATAGAATGGAAGAAACAAGATCAAGAACGCATTATTCCACTGGAGAGAAAACATTTCTCTATGTTTTCTCTCATCTGTCTTCATTACTCTTTTTTCATACCTTTATTAAAATCAAGTGATTTTGAATTATATCTTTCCTTCTTTGTTCTGGCAAAGTAATTGTTCAAAATATTTCACTAAATTTTATTTCCCACTATTTTCTATCATACTGTTTACTTGTCCAAGTGAGTCCATTAAACTTCCCCTTTGCATTTGGTTGCCACGAAAACTCAACATCTATGTTAATGAGGATAAACTGTAATGCAAAACTTTGTCTCCAAAAAACCAGTCCAAGAACCTGTAATCACAAATATTTAGCTATAATTTTTTTCTTTTTTCTTTTACTTTGAAAATCTTCTCGTGTCTAAAGTGCCCTCAAAAATAAATACTCTACCTTGAGAGCATTGGCACCCACCCCTGGGTATCTAGACAGGGAACAGACCTAAGAAAGGAAACCTCCATTTTCAAAAGTGAATCATTTGGGGTTGAGGAACACCAGCGAACTCTTCATTTGTTTGTTTTGCTTTACTTGATAATGTAACCCAGTTCTTGAACGGCAGTAGATTAGAATAAATTTAGGGCATTAAATTAAAAAAAAAACAAAAATAAATAAATACTCCACCACTTTTTGCTTCAATCACTTCTAACCTCAAAGATATATTTTGCTAACAAGATGCTTAGAAGAAACCGAAGAATACTCCACTTTTATCTTCTCTCTTAAGACTCTCCTTAGATACCATATAGAGAACAGTGAAGTTATTCTTTGCAGAATTATTTCAATAGATTATTTTTCTCATGGTCTTGCGTTTGCTCAACAAGATGTATGGAGAAGAATAGAGTTAAATTATCCATTCCTTGGATTACAGTGTCTGTTACAAAGGCAATACTTCTATGTCCTACTTCTCTGTTCTCCTCTTAGCTCTTGACTGATTTCCAATTAATCACAGCTTCTTAGCTTCAGGTCTAGTAAAGCTGAAGGACTGACTATAAGGCCTTCCGCACTACTATACCTTCATGGTTTCTCTTTCAAAACTCTTTTATTTGGATGTGGAATTTATTTTCATGTCTTCAATATGTTCTGCAATACACTGAGCCAAATAGACTCTGTAAAATCACTTTAGGTAGCAAAAACATTAAGACAATCTATATGAAAAAGTTATGGTCTCCCTCCAGTGCAGAAGCCAATACGCTTAGCTAAGGCTTCTAAGAACACATTTTCTTACCTTTTCAATATTCTCAATTCTTTTCTGATCCCAAAAGTTTTTGGCTTATGTAATAAGAGAAGTCTTCACTATCTCATGTTAATAAGGATATTATATTTTTGAGCTACTTAGAAATGTGAAATCATTGGTTTGATGTATCCAATCAGATTTTTTTCAGTGTTTCACTGCTTCATGTGGAAAGATATTGTGGAAAGTATTACAAACAGAAAAGTGTAAACCCAATACTTTCTTTCATTGTGGAGGACACTCTCTCCCTAAATAATTTGAACCAAATTATCTTTTTCAGAAAATTACTGTTTGGTAATTAAAGTCAATTCACAAATTTTCATTTCTTATTTTTTTAATATTTGAGTTTAAATACCACTACAACCTTGTTTTCACACAGTAAGAGTATTTTTCCTGGTTAAGGTCAATTCTCAAGGGAATCTACATGATTTACAGCAAGGTTTGTGAGGCTTGTTTATTCAGTTTGAAAATGAGGCATCTTACCCATATTGCTCCCTCTCAGCTAAGTCTCTATGGATTTCTTTACATGAAAACCTATTTTCCCAGGTAATATTAAATTTTCTTAATAGGTTAAGTTGTGAAAAATTTCAACAATTAAAATTTACCTGTCATAAAATTTTAAACTTTTTTGAAATTCCTTTATCAGAATCACGAATTCACCAATCCTAATTCCACCTTTACCATAAAAACAATTAATATATTTTTTCCTGATATATTGTCCATGAAACTATTATTTTCCAGTGGCTTTGTTATGCATGTATATGATCATATGAGCGGATGCTGAGCAAAATGAACTCCAAGCTATGGAAACAGAGATATTTATTTGCAGTTGTTGTTTGTAATGTACAATGAGATTTCTATTTTCTTTGGGATTTTCCTCTATGGTTTATCCCCTGCTGTATTTGATTTTGGTACCCTGTGTATTGAGCATTCATTTACCTTAATTAGGGAAGGGAACAGGAACAACAAAATGGCGAGACAGAGGACAAAGGGCAAACCAATGCAATAGCAATACTCACAAGACAATAAGTTGGAAATGTACATTACAACTTGTGAGGCATATTGGGGTGAAGTAAAACTGTGAGAAAAATGAGAGAGTGGGTAACAAGTTTGAAAAGTTGTGTTTTCACTAGCTTACAATTGCTGTAACCCCACTGGACATCACTTTGACATTAAAATTAAATTTAAAAAATAAGCTGCATGAAATAAAATTTCACTGTATTGGTATAGTAAATATTATTTTTTATGTAGTAACTTTTTTTTTAATTTAATTTAATTTTATTTGTGAACATACTGTACAGAGGAGTTACAGTTACATGGGCAGGATAATGCGTACATTTCTTACCAAGCATTGCAGCCTCCTCCTTTGTTTACCCTTCACATCCCTTCCCAGCCTCCCCCCTCCCCCCAATCCCAATCCTTCTCCTTCTCCCGCTTCCCCTCCTTCCCCCCCTCCCAAAATCAGTACTATTTGGCATCTAATTTGAATTTTAATCAAAGGGCCATCAACTTGAATGTTGTCCAACTAGACAATATTTTCACAATATACTTGCCAATATTTTGAAAAAAGAATAAATGTAGTACTTTCTCTTGCTAAAACAGAAAACATTTTAATTCTACGGAAACCCAGAACTTTTAAAAGTAAATAAGTTGTTAAGAGGACAGAATATATGTGTTCTTCAAAATTCTTATGACTAATAACTACTCATTTTGAAATAATGAACACTCCATATCTGAGAGATTCAAAATAATACTTGTTTGCATGTTATGAAATTCTGCAATAGATGCATTTTCCAATGGGGTGTTACAGATAGAGAAGTGAACAGAAAAATAGCCACATTCTGATATAGTATAAAACTATGAAACATCAGTTATAATTAATTCTTCAAGAGTAAGCAATTATTTATCAGATTAAGCTATTATTTCTATGACTATCAATCCCAAGGTTTATCCAATAGTCATCTGAGACCAACAGTTTCCAACTTGTAGGGTGTAACTCAAAATTCCCTTAATTCACATCACGAATAGCTTATCTCCATTGTGAAAAAATACTACACCTCTGCTAATGTGATACCCTCCGTGTTCTGGAAAAAGCACCACAATAAACTGGGTTGCATCATTTTTCCTCTACTTGTATTCTTGCAAATATTATTTATATTTATACTTTTTTAACTATCATAGATAAACAGAATGCTAATATCAGAAGATTACATTTCAAAGCCCACCCAGGCAGGAAGGTTCCCTAGATTCTTATCTCCAATAAACTTCTCAGCAAAAGCCAGACACAAGTGGTACTGAGGTTGAAGTGGTAGGGCACGAGCCTTGAGCATAAACAGCCTCAGAGACAGTGTCCATGCCCAGAGTTCAACCCCTAACACAAAACAATAAAACAAAAACAAAAACAAACCCCAAACCTAGCATTTTTCTCATTGTATACAGAGACACATAATTAAGGAAATTGCTTCCTGTGTTACATACAGGTAGAAGAAAGAAGAATTCACACAATTATTCTCTTCATACAATGTTATACCAAAGCCTCAAAAAATTGCCCTTTTTCTAAATTCATAAATTAATATAATCTATTGTTGGCAACTCTGTCTACATTATTCACATTATCGTTTTATACATGAACTGTTTGAAATATCTATTAACAGAGTTCTAATTATAACTCTCTTGAAAGTATATTCCAGGCAAATAGAATGTAAGAAACATTTGTAAAATTTTCAATTAAACCTTCTACTTCAAAAGAATTTTGTAGTATCCTATAGAATATGAAATTACAAACAAAACCAAAATACATATTTTAAATCTAAACTCTAATTTAGCAAGATCTATAAAGTCCTACATTAGACGAACTTTGCTATATCTCCAGGCTTAATCTTTTGTAATCCTTCATCCTTTTCTTGGAATCTAACAGAATGATGATTTCTTACTTTTTCAAATTTTGGATGGGAATCATGAGCCATTTTGCATCTAGGAATGTTCTGTAATGAAGAGACCATTTAAAAGCACAACTGAGGATTATATAGGAAACTGAGGAATAATAGGAAACGACTTCTCAAAACATAATGACAAAATTAGCCCAACCTTCCAACTGCGTATTCCTTTCTTGTTTGGTTTCTTTTATTAAGACAAAATTATACTACCTGGTCCAGGAAGTGTATCACTATGTAATTCTAGTTTCTTAACTCCTGTCAGTCTGAGTGCTAGAATTCTAGGCTTGTAGCACATTGACCCACCATATTTTCTTGCTTTATTTAATCTAGATACAGACTAGCAATTCTGAACTTCTCCAATGATATCATCCACTAGACTGCTCCGACTGTTCATGTACTATTTTAAATGATGTTCTAACATTTCACAGAGGATATGATCATTTTCAGATACACCTGTAGGGTCTCTGATTCATTCCTCCATGGATCCGATCCTTTCATAATGATTACTTGACTCTCTTACTATCTCTGGTCCCTATCTATGTAATATTCTTAAACTTTTTTGAAGAAACTTCACTTGAGGACTTTCTAACATTAAAAATTATCACTTGATTCTAGTCTGACTGAGGACATATTATCTATTGTTTTCTAACTTTCTATATATTCTATATATATATATTTGTGTGTGCACATATAAGTGCCTCTGTGTTTATGTGTATGTATGTATGCAAAAGCCTCAAGCTCTTATTCATCCATCTTTCTCATGACTGGTATTCCATCACTTGAGCCATTCTTCTAATACAGCTTTTGGCTGGTTAATTATAAATAGTGTCTCAAAGACTGTTCTCCCCAGGCTGGATGCTAACCTGAGCTGAATAGCAGAGGGACAGCACCCAGGACCAGAGTTCAAGTGCCAAGACCACCACCAACAAAAAATATATAAGTAAAGGAAAGAAAAAAAAATGTGATTCTATCCACCAGTTCATGGCTAGTATAATCCCTGCTCTCTCAAGATGGACTTTTTTTTTCCAGTTAAGTCCATGATCTTATATCTGACTTGCATTGTAAACAGAATTATTCTTCCATTCTACTTTCTACAAATTTGTGTGATTAACAAGCGTGATTTAGAAAGAGAGTGGCCTCATACTTCGTATTCCACGTAGGAGTAATGCTTTCCCTATATCACTCTCATAAATCTACATACTGGACTTGGCTTTATTATTTCAATATTGTCTTATTTATAGAGTCTTCTATAGTGTAATGAACCCTTACACATAAACACAGAGCTTCTCTTTCTCCTATTATTGCTATTGTTTCCCTTACTGTTAATTCACGTACACTTGGGAAATAATGTGCAGCATATATACTCATAAAAAAATGATCTGAGAACCTTCTTCCCATTTAAAATTCGCCTTAATTTACAGAGCACTTTCAAAGTTTGAACTCAATATACTCATGGATAATGTATTTATAAGCAATATAAATGGTATTTTCTCTTTACTAAGTTGTCTCTGAAACACGTGTTACATCAGGTCCAAAGGTGTCCTTGTGTTATTTCGGTGAAGCCAGAAAACATTCATTATACCACAAGCAGCACCATCGATTGTTCCTGGAAGTAACTGTTACTGGATGTGGAAACTGATCCTAGGAAGGGAATGCAACACAGAGGATTGACAAAGTTCAAGTTAACTTGTGTTTTCCTTTTTATTGTATAAGAAAAGGACAAAGATGGCGACAAAGCACTAGGGAAACACCAAAGCTCTCCCCAACCCATAAGAGAGTTTGAGTTCTAATGCTTAATCTCCCCAAGAGACCGACAACAACAAAAAGACGAACACTCAGAGACAAACAGGAGGTAGAAAATAACAAAAAAGAAAGATAGGGAAAGAAGAATTTCAGAACAGAGAAGAGCAGAAGACCCCTCCCCTAACATTCACTGGCCACATGGCAGCATGCCAAGCCGTGGCCAGCCGGCATGGCGGGGCCTGCCAGAGTCCCAGAGACACAGGGGGCTGCCTGCAGATCACCCGCACAGAAGCCATGTGAGGTACAGGTTTACAGACCTGCTGATCACCACAAATAGAGAAACCTACCAGCCGGGAGTCTCCACGAAAATCCCACCCCCACCCCTGACTCTCCATCTAAGCAGAGAGGCTCCATCCCACCAAAGCTGCCCTTTACCGGCAGTGCAACAAAGGGAGCTGCCTGCAGATAGCACAGAAGCCACCTGAGGTACTGGTGTCAGACCCGCTGATTGCGACGACCCGGTGGGGGCCGCCAGGGTCCCAGAGACACAGAGGGCTGCCTGCAGATCACTCATGCAGAAGCTGCCTGAGGTACCGGTGTCAGACCCACCGATTGGGACAACCCGGCGGAGGCTGCCAGGGTCCCAAAGAAACAGGGAGCTACATGCAGATAACTCGTGCAGAAGCCGCCTGAGCCTGGACACTGTGGACCTGACAGCTTCGGCAGAGACAGAAGAGAAACACAGAGACACCAACCCTAGCCCAGCCTGCAACCACCCCAACTGAACTCGGATTGCAACAGCAACTGACAACCTACACCACACAGAAACAATTAGCTCCAGGGTGAATACCCCACAGGGGACAGTGTATCCCTCAAGGGAGACCAGATCTGGAGGGAATCCCCAGACCCTGACCCAAACTCCCTACCCCAACACCCGGACCACAGGACCAACTAAAACTGGGAACTGTTCGAGAGCTCCACCGGCCCTGGGAGCACACTCTGCTGGCCAGGCTAGAGCAAGAGCACCCCTGGAAGGGAGCTTAAACACCCAAGCCAGGAACAGCGCCCCTGGGTCAAGACAACCAACAGTCGAAGAAATTTAAACTGTGTACCGCAGACTGCATAACCTAGGTGGTATACACAGCAGCACAGGCCTAACGTGCGTGCCTCAGGCAGGGGGCCAGAACAAGGCCTGGCGATCCGGTGCCTGAACAACAGAGCCAATTCCTCCCAACTGAGCATACGCCTCAGCAGAGGGATGAAAAAAAAGGGAACTGTATCCCTTGGGAAGTACATCTGTGACAATAAAAGACCTGGAGGCTCAGGACAAGAGAAGCCCAAACCCCACCAAAACCCAACCCATATACTCTAGGCTGGAAATGAGCAACACAGGCCACCAGCACCTCATAGTAGGCAGGAGCTCAGGTTGGTAAGGTGGCTCAGCAGTAGAGTGATAGTCTTCGGTGCATGAGGCCCTGGATCTGATTCCTCAGCATCACATGAGCAGAAAGGGTCAGAAGTGGTGCTGTGGCTCAAATGGTAGGGTGCCAGCCTTGAGCTGAAGAGCTGATGGACAGCACCCAAACCTAGAGTTTAAGCCCACAACTGGCCCCCACAAAACCAAACAAAAAAACAAAAACATGAGGGACCCATAGCCGACTCCAGCATCTGGGAGAGTACATCCAGAGCATCTGATCTTGTCAAGAGCACTCGTAGGAGCAAACATCAGCAGTCTAGGGTGCTCAACCCTTCCAAAGGTGGAAATTGCCAGTGATCTACAGCAAAGAGCCGAGAATCTTGTGTAGGTCAGACCAACAGCTGGAAGTATACCCCCAACAGAACCCAGATCAGGCACAGACTCTCTCTACCAATACAGAATCAGCAACCAAGCAAAAACAGACACAACAAAACAAAATTGCAAATTACTCTCCAATAATCCCTGAACCCCCATGAGAAAATCACAGAGAAAAATTACAAGGTTTATCACTACCCAGGATAGCAAGCTATCCTCAATAGCCAGCAGCCACGCAGGGGAGAGCCCCAGTTGGAGCAAAACAGGAATGGAAGACAAAAACTACATCCAAGGGTTGCTGAGGCAATGACTCAAGAAATAAAGCAAGAAATAGATCAGAAATTGAAAGAGCACAAGGATGAACTATCAAAAGTGATACAAGATATCAAACAGGAGATGCATTCAAAAATAGAGGCTGCACAAAGCTCAGTAAGAAGTGAGATAAATGCCAAATTAGAGGTAGTACATACCTCATTAAGAGATGAGATCTATAGTTTGAGAACCAACATCGAATCCATAAAGGAATCCATTTCCTCCATGCAAACGACAATAGAAGCCACGGTCAACAGAGTGAACGAAATGGAATGTAGAGTGTCAGATACAGAAGACAGAATACACCAACTGGAACAAAAAGTGACAGATATGGAAAAATCACTCAAATTAAGCAAAAGGGAAATTCAAGAGAAAGAAGATAATGCCAAGAAATTTAACCTTCATATAATTGGAGTGGACGAAGGTGAGGGATTTCAGAGCAAGGGAATACAACACCTATTCAACAAGATAATGGGTGAAAATTTTCCCCATCGCAAAAAAGAACATCTTACCTATGTAACAGAAGCATATAGAACACCCAACAAGCAAGATCCCAGGAGAAACACTTCTAGACACATTATAGTAAAAAAAGATAGATCTAAATAATAAGGAAACAATCTTGCATGCAGCAAAAATGAAGAAGGAGCTATACAACAATGGAAAAAAATTTAGAATCACTGCAGCTCTCTCCACACAAACATTGAATGCAAGAAAGGCCTGGGAAAGTACCATACGAGCCCTGAGAGCCAATAACTGCCAACCCAGACTGATATACCCAGCAAAGCTAGGATTCACATTTGATGGAGAGCTGAAAATTTTTAATAACAAAGAAAAACTAAATGAATATATAAACATTAAGCCAGGATTACAAACAATACCAAAAGAAGGAACACAACCTGAAGAAAGCAACCAGGAACTTGTACCCGCACCAGATAGGCAGTAATAGAAGTCTAACTGGGCAAGCACAGGAGGAAAGGAAAGAAGAAAAAGTTAGGAAAACAGGGAATGATAGGAACCACAATGCATCTCTCTGTAATATCACTTAATATTAACGGGCTTAATTAGCCAATCAAAAGAAAAAGACCTGCAGATTGGATCAGAAAACATGACCCATCCTGTTGCCTTCAGGAGACCCACCACTCAGCCGAACATACAAGCAAACTCAGAGTGAAGGGTTGGAAAAGAATCTACCAATCAAATGTCCCCAGTGAGAAAGCTGGTGTAGTAATCCTGATATCTGACAAAGTAAACTTTTCATTAAAATCAATCCAAAAAGACAAGGACAGACACTGCATATTAATACAGGGAACAATCCAAGAGAAGGATATTAGCATCATCGTAATAACAATTCACTTAAATAATTGTTTTTCTTCTTCAGAACTATTAGTAGAACCATATTTAATCCTAGCAATTATATAAACAGGAATAGAATTTTTCTTGTCTTATTTTACTATTTTTGACTTGGTCAAATTTTCCTGATTTTGTAGACCTGGTTTTTCTGCATGAATAATTTTCAGGGCATTTCTGCATATTATGTATAATAAAATTAAGAGATTTCCGGTCAAAGAAAACAACTCAGAATTCTTGAGGTTAAATACTATACACTGCACTTGGCACTGCATTTGTCATCTTGGTGTTACAACAATAGACAAACTATATTTAAAGTTGCGTTCTTTTTGTTTTCCCATTTCGAGCCATATGAAGCATTTAAGGTGTATAGCAAGTTAACTGTGGGAGTATAAGCTTGTAATCTTTTAAAATATTTTTATTGTAAAAATACTGTTTAGAGCGGTAACAGTTACATGAGTAAGGTAATGAGTACATTTCCTGTTGAGCATTGTTACCCATCCTTTGTTTTCCTCCTACAATTCCTTCCCTGCATACTTCCACAACCTTTCCATCTCCATACCTTGAAGTTGTGAAGTTCATTTTCAAGATAGTGTATTGTACATCTCATTGTTACAATTGGTCAGCCTGTACACTTGTTTCAACATTTTGTTAGCCTTCCCATCCCCAAATTAGAAATATATATATGCAAGATGAAGGGAACCAGAATCAAATACAGTGACAACAGAGGCTATATGAGCTGGTAATCTTTAGCCATTAAATTCCAAAACAAAAATAAGCAATGAAAGAAAAAATTTTATTCTAATTTAATTTAATTTTTTTGTGTGAACATACTGTACAGAGGGGTTACAATTACAAGGGCAGGATAATGAGTACATTTCTTATCAAGCATTTCAGCCTCCTCCTTTGTTCACTCTTCACATCCCTTACCTACCTCCCCCCACACCCCCAACACCAAATCCTCCCCCATCCACCCCCTCACACCAAAGTTGTAAAGCTCGTTTTCGACATGACAACTTGTACTTCTCATTGTTGCAACAGGTCCACCTGTATCCTCAAACGACTTGTTTTTCCCCATCTCTTCCACAAGTTATACTGACATCAAATATAGTGAAAGCAGGGGTTATACTGTGGGGGAGGGACATACAAAGCAACAAAGAGATAATCTTATAAATGCGTTAGAAACAAATGCATGAAGTAAAAAAGCATTAAAATACATATCTAACTGTTCATTTTCCTAACATCACATTATCTGACCTTTTCTGCTTGACTCATACATATACTAGATATTGCAAATGAGGGAAACCATGGGACCTATGTTTCTTTGGGCTTGGCTTACTTCTCTTAATATAATTTTTTCCAAGTTTTTCCATTTCCTAACAAATGGGGCAATGTCATTCTTTCTGATGGAGGCATAGAATTCCATTGTGTATATATACCACATTTTCTTGATCCATTCATCTACTGAGGGGCATCTGGGTTGGTTCCATATCGTAGCTATGGTAAATAATGCTGCAATAAACATAGTTGTGCTGGTAGCTTTAGTGTGGTCTTGTTTGTAAACATTTGGGTAAATGCCCAAAAGTGGGATTGCTGGGTCATAGGGGAACTCTATGTGAAGTCTTTTCAGGAACCTCCATACTGATTTCCAAAGTGGTTGAACAAGTTTACACTCCCACCAACAATGAAGTAAGGTTCCCTTCTGTCCACATCCCCTCCAACATCTGTTGTTTTTAGATTTCTTGATTATAGCCATTCTAACTGGGGTGAGGTGGTATCTCAATGTTGTTTTGATTTGCATTTCTTTTATGGCTAGGGAGGTTGAGCAATTCTTCATGTGTCTATTAGCCATCCTTTTTTCTTCTTCAGAGAAGTTTCTCTTCAAGTCTTTAACCCACTTATTTATTGGGGAGTTGTTTCTTTGAGGATTTGTTGTTAAGGGATTTAATTTTTTGAGTTCCAAGTATATTTTAGATATGAGACCCTTGTCCTTTGTATGGCTAGTGAAGATCTTCTCCCAATCTGTGGGCTTTCCATTGATCTTGTTAGCTATGTACTTTGCCATGCAGAAGCTCTGCAACTTCATGCAATCCCATTTGTCCAACCGTTCTTTGATTTGTTGTGTTTCCGGGTCTCTATTGAGAAAATTTCGGCAAGGAAACCTAGGGTTTCTCCTATTCCATCCTGTAATGTTCTCAGAGTGTCTGCTTTGACTTTGAGGTCTCTGATCCACTTTTCTCATTGTTGGCATACAGAAAAGCCATTGATTTTGGGGGGTTAATTTTATACCCTGCTACTTTGCCAAAGTTTTGAATCAGCTTTAGTAATTTTGGAGTGGAGTCTATGGGATTCTTTAAATATAAGATCATGTCATCTGCAAAGAGGGAGAGTTTTATTTCTTCTTTTCCTACTTGGATCCCCTTTATGTCTGCATCTTGTCTTATTGCTGTACCTAGGCATTCTAATACTAGATTGAAGAGAAGTGGAGAGAGTGGACATCCTTGTCTTGTTCCTGAGTTAAGTGGGAATGGCTTTACTTTTTCACCATTAAGTATAATGCGGCTGTAGGTTTGTCATATACAGCTTTTATTGTATTGAGGAATGTTCCATGGATTCCTAGTTTTTCCAAAACCTTCATCATAAAGGGGTGTTAGATCTTGTCGAATGCTTTTTCTGCGTCTATTGAGATAACCATATGGTTCTTATCCTTGCTCCTGTTGATGTGATGAATAATATTAATTGATTTGCATATATTGAACCAGCTTTGCATCCCTGAAATGAATCCTGTTTGATCGTGGTGTATGATTATTTGGATGAATTGTTGAAGTCGATTGGCCAAAATTTTGTTGAGAAGTTTTGCATCAATGTTCATCAAAGAAATGGGTCTATAGTTCTCTTTCTTTGATGAGTCCCTGCCTGGTTTTGGTATGAGGGTTATCCTGGCTTCATAGAATGTGCTCGGTAGTGAACTTTCTCTTTCAATTTCATTCAAGATTTGGAGGAGTATTAGTGTGAGCTCTGCTTTGATGGCCTTGTAAAATTCCGCTGTGAAACCATCTGGTCCTGGATTTTTCTTACCTGGGAGGTCTCTTATTGCTGTTTCTATTTCAATGCTTGATATGGGCCTGTTAAGCTGGTTTAACTCATCTTGGTTTAGTTTTGGCATGTCAATATTTGCTAGGAAAAGGTCCGTTTCTGTCAAGTTTTGAAACTTATTAGCATAAAGTTTTGAGAAGTATTCCCTTATAATGTTCTGAATCTTGGTTGTTTCTGTGCTGATGTTTCCATTCTCATCTCTGAGTTTGTTTATTATGGTGTGTTCTCTACTTTTTCGGTTAAGATTTGCTAAGGGTCTGTCAATTTTGTAAATTT
>NW_024871858.1:0-34869 GCF_019054845.1 Dipodomys spectabilis
TAACCCTTACCCTAAACCCTACCCTAACCCTAACCCTAACCCTCACCCTAACCTTTTCCCTAAACCTAACTCTAAACCTAACCCTCACCCTAACCCTAGCCCTAAACCGAACCCTCACCCTAACACTTATCGTAACTCTAACGGTAACCCTAACCCTCACCGTCACCCTAAAGCTCACCCTAACCCTTACTTTCACCATATCCCAACCCCTAACCCTAACCCTCATCCTCACACTAACCCAAACCGTAACCCTAAGCCAACCCTCACCCTAATGCTCATCCTAACCCTAACCCTCATTCTCAACCTAACCATCACCATCACCCTAAATTTCACCCTAACACTCACCCTAACCCTAACCCTCAACCAGACCCCAACCCTCACCCTCACCTGAACCCTCACCCTCACCCTAACACTCACACTTACCCTAACCCTAACCCTAATCCTAAACCTAACCCTCACCCTCATCCTCACCCTAACACTAACCCTAACACTAACTCTCACCCTCACCCTAACCCTCACCATAAACCTAACCGTAATCCTCAATCTCACCCTCACCCTAACCCTATCCCTAACCCTAACCCTCACCCTAACCCTAACCCTTACCCTAACCCTAACCCTCACCCTAAACCTCACCTTAAATCTAACGGTAACCCTAACCCTCTCCCTCACGCTAACCCTCACCCTAACCCTCACCCTAACCCTTATCCTCACACTAACCCAAACACTAACACTAACCCTAACCCTCCCAATAACCCTAAACCTCAGCCTAACTCTAAACATAACCTCACCCTACCCCTCACCCTAACCATTACCCTCACCCTAACGCTAACCCTAACCCTAAACCTCCCCTCACCCTAACCCTCACCATCGCCCTAAACCTCACCCTAAGCCTAACCCTCACACACAAGCTAACCCTAATCATCACCCTCACCTGAACATCACCCTAACCCTAACCCTCACCCTAAACCTAAGCCTAATCCTCACCCTAAACCTAACCCTCACCCTCACCCTAACCCTAAGCCTAACCCTAACAATAATCCTAATCCTAAACCTATCCCTCACCCTCACTCTCACCCTAAGCCTAACCCTAACCCTAACCCTAATCCTAAACCTAACCCTCACCCTCACACTCACCCTAAGCCTATCCCTAACCCTAACCCTAATCTTAAACCTAACCCTCACCCTCAACCTCACCCTAAATCTAACCCTAACCCTAACCTTCACCTTCACCCTGACCCTAACCTTAACCCTAACAATAACCCTCACCCTAACCCTCATGCTAACCATAACCCTAACCCTCACTGTAACCCTAACGCTAACCCTAAACCTTAACCTCACACTAACCCTCACCCTAACCCTCATCCTCACACTAACCCTAAACCTAACCCTCACCCTCACCCTAACCCTACCCCACACCATAAACCTCAGACTAATGCTAACATTCTCCCACTCCCTAAACCTCACCTTAACCTGAACTCTAACCATCACCCTAACCCTTACCCTCACCCTAACATCACCCACAAACTCACCCTAACACTAACCCTAACCCTAACCCTCAACCTAAACCTAACCCTCACCCTCACGCTCACAGTCAGCCTAACCCTCACCCTAAAACTAACCCTAACCCTAACCCTAAACCTCACCCTCACCAGAACCCTCACCCTCACCAGAACCCTCACCCTCACCAGAACCCTCACCCTCACCTTAATCCTCAGCCTCACCCTAAACATCACCCTAACCCTAACCCTCACCCTAACCCTAACCCTTACACTAACCCTAACCCTGACTGTAACCCTCATCCTAACCCTAAACCTAACCCTAACCCTCACCCTCACCCTAACCCTAACCCTAACCATCACCCTAACCCTTACCCTAACCCTAACCCTCACACTAAACCTAACCCTAACCCTAACCCTCAACCTCACCTTCACCCTAACCCTAACCTCAAACCTAACCCTCAACCTAACCCTAACGCATACACTAACCCTAACCCTAACCCTCACACTAACACTTAACCTAAGCCTAACCCTATCCCTAACCCTTACCTTCACCCTCACCCTCACCCTAACCCTAACCCTGAACCTAACCCTCACCCTAACCCTAACTCTTACCCTAACCCTAACCCTACCCCTCACCCTAACCCTCACCCTCACCCTAACCAAAACCCTAACCCTCACCCTAAACCTAACCCCAACCCTAATCCTCACCCTAATACTAACCCTAACCCGCACCCTATACCAAATCCTAACCCTTACCTTAAACCTAACCCTAACCTTAATGCTCAACCTGACCTAACCCTAATCCTCACCCTAACCCTAACCCTTACCGTAAACTTATCCCTAACCCTAACCCTAACCCTCACCCTAACCCATACCCTAAACCTGACTCTAACCCTAACCCTCACCCTAACCCTAACCCTAACCCTCACCCTCACCCTCACCCTAACCCTAAACCTAACCCTAACCCTCACCCTACCCTAACCCTAATCCTAACCCTAACCCTCACCCTCACCGTCACCCTCAACCTAACCCTCACCCTCAAACTCACCTTCCCCCTAACCCTCAAACTAACTCTAACCCTCACCCTAACCCTAAACCTAACCCCCACCCTCACCTTCACTCTCAGCCTACCCTAAACCTAAACTTAATCCTAACCCTAACCCTCACCCTCACCCTAAACATAACCCTCACCGTCACCATCACCCAAACCCTCAACCTAACCCTCACCCTCAACCTCACCCTCACACTAACATTCACCCTCACTCTAAACATCACCATAATCCTAACCCTCACCCTAACCCTAACCTTAACCCTAAACCTAACACTAAACCTCACCCTAACCTTTATCTTCAGACTAACCCTTATTCTAAACCTAACCCTAACCTTCACACTAACCCCAACCCTCTCCCTAAGCCTAACCCTACCCTTCACCCTAACCCTCGCCCTAACACTAAACCTAACCCTAAACCTCACCCTAACCCTAACCCTAACCCTCACCCTCACCCTAACCCTAATCGTAACTCTAACCCTCACCCTAAACCTAACACTAACCCCCCCAACCCTCATCCTCACCCTCACCCTCACCCTCACCCTCACCCTCACCCTAACCCTAACCCTTAGCCTCACCCTAACCCTCACCCTAAACCTAACCCTCAAACTAACCCTCACCCTAACCCTAACCGAACCCTAACCTTAAAAGAACACTTACATAACGGTAAACCTCACCCTCACCCTCACACTCACCCTAACACTCACCATCACAGTAGCCCTCACCCTAAACCTAAACCTCACCCTAACCCTAACCCTAAACCTCACTCTAAACCTAACCCTAACCCTAACCCTCACCCTAACCCTAACACTAACCCTCACCCTAACCCTAACTCTTACCCTAACCCTAACCCTAACCCTAAACCTCAGCCTTAACCTAACCCTTACCCTAACCCTAACCCGAACCCTTACCCTCACCCTAACCCTAACCCTAACCCTCAAACTCAGCCTCACCCTAAACTTAAACCTAACTCTCACACTCACCCTAACCCTAATTCTAATCCTAATCCACACCCTCACTGTCACCCTCACCCTAACCCTCACCGTCAACCTCTCCTTCACCCTAACCCTCAAACTAACCCTAACCCTCACCATAACCCTAACCCTAACCCTCAACCTCACCCTCACCCTCACACTAACCCTAAACCTAACCCTAATCCTCACACTAACCCTCACGCTTACCCTAAACCTAACCCTCACCATCACCCTCACCATAACCCTTTCATCAAACTCACCCTCACCCTATCCCTCACCCTCACCGTAAACATCACCCAAACCTAACCCTCAACCTAACCCTAACCCTAACCCTCACCCTAACCCTCACCCTAACCCTAACAATAAACCTTACCCTCACCCTCATCCTAAACCTCACCCTAACTTCATACTAACCCTAACCCTCTCCCTAACCCTAATCCTATCCCTCATCCTAACCCTCACCCTAATCCTAACCCTAACACTAACCCTCACCCTAATTCTAAGCCTAACTCTCACCCTCACCCTAACCCTCACCGTCACCCTAACCCTCACCATAAACCTAACCCTAAAACACACCCTAACCCTCACCCTAACCGTAACCCTCAGCCTCACCCTAAACATCACCTTAACCCTAAACCTCAATCTAACCCTAACCCTAAAACTCCCCCTAACCCTAACCCTCAAACTAACCCTCACCCTCAACCTAATCCTCACCCTAACCCTAACCCTAATCCTTACCTAACTGAAACCCTCACCCTTACCCTCACACTCACCCTAACCCACATCCTCACCATAGCCCCCTCCCTAAACCTAAACCTCACCCTAACCCTAACCCTAACCCTAAACCTCACCCTCACCCTCACCCTAACCCTAACCCTAACCCTAAACCTCACCCTAACCCTCACCCTCACCCTAACCCTAAACCTAAACCTAACACTCACCTAATCCTTACCCTAACCCTAACATTAACCCTAACCCTCACCCTCACCCTAACACTCAACCTAACCCTTATCCTCAACCTGACCCTAACCCTAACCCTAACTCTCACACTATCCCTAACCCTCACCCTAACCCTAACCCTCACAATCAACGTAATCCTGTCCCTAACAATAACCCTATCTCTTACCTAATCGAAACCCTCAACTTCACCCTAATTCTCACCCTAACCCTAAACCTCACTCTAGCCCTCACCTTAACCCTAACCCTAACCCTTACCCTAACCTTCACCCTCACCCTCACCGTCACCGTCACCCTCAGCCTAACCCTAACCCTCAACCTTACCCTCACCCTAACCCTAACCCTAACCCTAAACTTCACCCTCACCCTCACCTTCACCCTCAGCTTTACCATAACCATAACCCAAATCAAAACCCTTTCCCTCACCCTCACACTCACACTCACCCTAATCCTCACCCTCACCGTAGCCCTCACCCTAAACCTAAACTTCACCCTGACCTAACCCTAAACCTCACTCTTACCCTAACCCTAACCCTCACACTTACCCTAACCCTAACCCTAATCCTAAACCTAACCCTCACCCTCATCCTCACCGTAACACTAACCCTAATACTAATCCTCACCCTCACCCTAACCCTCACCCTCACCCTAACCCTAACCCTCAGCTACACACTACCTCTCACCCTCACCTGAACCCTCACCCTCACATTAACCCTCACCCTTACCCTAACCCTAACCCTAATCCTAACACTTACCCTGACCTTTATCCTCACCCTAGCACTAATCCTAACACTAACCCTCACCCTCACCCTAACCCTGACCCTAAACCTAACTCTAACCCTTACCCTCAACCTCACCTTACCCTAACCCTAATCCTACCCCTCAACCTAATATTAACCCTATCCCTAACCCTAACCCTCACCCTAAACCTAAGCCTAATCCTCACCCTAAAACTAACCCTCACCCTCACCCTCACCCTAAGCCTAACCCTAATCCTCACCCTAACCCTCACCCTTACCCTAAACTTAACCCTCACCATCACCCTCACCCTCACCCTCACCCTCACCCTAACCCTCTCATCAAACTCACCCTCACCCTAACCCTCACACTCACCGTAAACATCACCCTAAACCTAACCCTAAACCTAACCCTAACCCTAACCCTCACCCTAACCCTGACCCTAACCCTAACCCTAACAATAAACCTTACCCTCACCCTCATCCTAAACCTCACCCTAACTTCATACTAACCCTAACCCTCTCCCTAACCCTAATCCTACCCCTCATCCTAACCCTCACCCTAAACCTAACCCTAACACTAACCCTCACCCTAAGCCTAAGCCTAACCTTCACCCTCACCCTCACCCTCACCCTCACCCTAACCCTAACCCTAACCCTAACCCTCACCCTAACCCTCATCCTCAGCCTTACCCTAACCCTAAACCTAACCCTCACCTAATCCTTACCCTAAACCTAACACTAACCCTAACCCTCACCCTCACCCTAACACTCAACCTAAACCTTACCCTCAACCTGACCCTAACCCTAACCCTAACCCTAACCCTCACACTAACCCTAACCCTCAAACTAACCCTAACTGTACCTCTCACCCTAACCCTAACCCTAACCCTCACCCTAACTCTAACCCTAACCCACACCCTAACCCTAACCCTCACACTAACCCTCACATTCAACCTAATCCTCACCCTAACAATAACCCTAACTCTTACCTAACCGAAACCCTCACCTTCACCCTCATTCTCACCCTAACCCTCACCCTCACCCTATCCCTCACCTTAACCCTACCCCTAACCCTAAGCCTAACCTTCACCCTCACCCTCACTGTCACCCTCAGCATAACCCTAACCCTAACCCTAATCCTAACCCTAACAATCAACCTTACCCTCACCCTAACCCTAACCCTAACCTTCACCCTCACCCTCACCATAACCCTCAGCCTTACCATAACCCTAACCTAAATCATAACCCTTACCCTCACCCTCACCCTCACCCTCACACTCACCCTAAACCTCACCCTCACCGTAGCCCTCACCCTAAACCTAAACCTGATCCTAACCCTAACCCTAAGCCTCACTCTTACCCTAACCCTAACCCTCACACTTACCCTAACCCTAACCCTAATCCTAAACTTAACCCTCACCCTCATCCTCACCGTAACACTATCCCTAATACTAACCCTCACAATCACCCTAACACCCACCCTCACCCTAACCCTAATCCTCAGCTACACCCTACCTCTCACCCTCACCTGAACCCTCACCCTCACCCTAACCCTCACCCTTACCCTAACCCTAACCCTAATCCTAAACCTAACCCTGACCCTCATCCTCACCCTAACACTAACCCTGCAACTAACCCTCACCCTCACCATCACCCTTACCCTAAAACTAACCCTAACCCTTACCCTCACCCTCACCCTAACCCTTGACTCGTCCAGCAGGTCCAGTTATTTTGTTAGGCTCGAGGAGACCCCTCCTAAAAACCAATGGGAGGTGAGAGAGAAACGAGACCAAGCGCATAAAGAAAGACAGTCTGAGTCGCGTCAAGGTCTGCTTTATTGAGCACGGGGATAGGGTTTTTATACCCACAGGGGTGGTGGGAAGGGGAAGAATGAAAAAATTTTGCAGAAGCAAGGGTGAGAAGTCCCGGGGTCAGTGATGGGTCATGCTTTTCCTTTGGCCGTTGTGCTAATCTTAAAAGTACCTCCTGTGGTTTCTCTAAGAGACATTTATGGTTAGCCAGGCGCCGCTTGCTTAGGGCTGGAGATAGGAGAAATGTTTATGGTTAGTCAAATGTTGTCTGCTTAGGGCTGGAGGAATATTTATGATTAGCCAAATGTAGTTTGCTTAGGGCTGAAGGAATCTTATCTTTCCATACACTTTCTTGGCTCCCAACAAATCCCCCTTTCTTATTTAGAAAATTGACCATCAATTGTTGGCTGCTCTTTTTAAGGGGGTGACAGAGGCTCTGTTCCTCTAAGGGCCCAGGGTTTTTCTCCACTCCCGAGCGACCGTCCTCATTTGGGGAGGGGAGTTTTGCAGGCCTTGTCATGTTTTTTGAGGAGACGGCTCGTGGGTATGCATGCCAACCGTCATGCACCAGAGCTTGCCACTCAGGAGTCTTGGGTTTTGGGATCTTGCGGATCCATCCCCCTTCAGTCTTACCTGCACACTTGATTAGAGCATTTCTTCTTCCTCCCATAGGTGCATCCTCCCCCAAGCAGAGGGGCCTATAGGAGGAGGGGCGAACCTATCCCTTATGGCAATAGGTCTTGCCCGTTGAATTGTCAGAAGTTACGAATAAGAAGAAAGATTTCCTAAATAAGAAAAAGAAAAGGGGGGCTGTTTCCCACTGGAACAAGCTCATGGCAAAGCACTAATTAAAAGCCTGGGGTAAGTCCTCGATCTCAATGCCTTAGTGCGTCACATCGAGGTGATGGTGATGAACCTGTGTGGGCTTAGAAGACCAAAGATTAATCTGTTATTTAATAAATTTAAACAGGAAGGTCCAAGTCTGGAATTCTAGCTGCATCTGTAAGAGAAAAGGCATCATCCTCAGGGGGAAGGTTTCTCCTGGGTTGTGGTAAGCCATTCACCTGTTTTATCAACAAATTTTCCAAAGGTGGGTTATGAGAAAACATCCTGTCTTAGGCTACTGGCTACATGCCTTGTTGAGCCAGCCTGTACGGCCTCTGTATGTAGTGCTATCCAGGGTAAGCTCCATAATACTCCCGTCATTGGATGTTTTCTAGCTTTTTGGGAATCATTAGGGAAGAAGTGTATGGAATTGCAGTCCTTCTTTAGGGGTGACCGCGGTGTGCCCCGTGGGGTCCTCCTGAGCCTCTAAGCGTTGATAATGCACCGAGACCGAATTTTTTGATAGGGCAGAATCTATTTGATTTTTTATAAAGCGCGTAAGGCGCTGAAAAGCCCAAGGGCCAAAGGAAATAAGCAAAAGTAATCCAACAAGGGGACCCAGGAGGGGAAGAACATAGGGTAAAAGTCCCCCCCAAGCAGCCCAAATAAGGTGCTCAAAAAACTCATGTCGCCGTCTTTCATTCTCCTCCTGATGTTTTTTAACTCGATCTCTTACAATGCCAGACTTATTGGCATAAAAACAGCACTTTTCCTGTAAAGTTAAGCAAATGCCACCTCTGTCAGCAGTTAAAAGATCTAAACCTCTGCGATTTTGTAAAACCACCTCAGCTAATGAATTTAACTGATCCTGAAGATCTTTAACAGATTGATAAACTTTAGTAATATCATCAGCTAATAGTTGTTAAAGCTTGGAGTATGAGGAGACAGCAGTGGCTAATCCTGCAGTCCCAGTGCCTAAAGCACCAGCCTCTCCAAGTCCTATCAGTAGGGGAATAAATTGTACCACCCTTTTATGTTGGGGAACAAAATAATCAAAGGCAGGAATGGGTACTGGCTCATCTCCGGAAATCAAGTCAATGTCTGGGAGCAAAATAGCTGGAATACAGAACCCTGTCCAATTTTGGGGAAGTACAGTGTAGGCCATATTATTGCCACAAACAAAAACCTGGCTCTGTTGTGAGCATAGGGAGGCAGAAACAATAATAACCTTGTGGCACAGGGAAAAGGAGGACATCCCAACATCAATGTCATACTACCCAGGGAAGTTTATAACACTCTTTGCAATAAAACAATTAGCGCGGATGATCAAACTGAGGTAGTCACTCTGGGAGATAAGGGTTAGGGAATCTACAGTGTTACAGGCTTGTGATTGATTAACACTTGGCCTAGTCTGCTGGGCTCATCAAATGGCCCTTATCTTGAGCCCCCTAAATCGGGAATTTTTACACAGGAATGCGGAGGACATACTCTTTGTTTCTTATCTTGGGTCCCATTTGGCCATTTGGGGAATTTACTTGTTAGCCCTTTATTTACGACTACAGAGCTTGTCCCAGGGCCAACATCTAGACTCCGAAACTTTTTTATATATCTCCAGGGAGGGGAAGGGTCAGTGCTAGTGCAAGCAAGTTTACAGAAGCAAAACCAGCAGTTAGCAATTGTAAAATGTAACTCTAATTTTTTAATCTTTATTCCTCCATTTTTCTTTGGGCTAATTTTAATCTTAAAATTTAGGGGGTTCTTATCTCAGTCGTACGGGTGTCTCTATATTATCTTGTGGGGTGTCAGTTGTTCTCAATGCTTGGTATTTGGATCTCAGAACTAATAGACGGACTATGCTGATCTTTATCTTTTACAAAAGACACCAGTCTGTTGAGTATACAAGGTTCGATTGTAACAAAAGTAACAGTACCAGAGCCCCCCTTTTTTTTCAAGGCTTTCTTTACTACCCTCTTTTTTTTTACGATTTTTTGAGCATCTTTGTGGCTGTAGTTTAAAACTGCCCAATTTTCCTTTGGCTTGCAGAACCTTTATCTTAGAACAGCCTTAAGGCACCACTGTGATGTAGAAGCTTGCTAGATTTTAAGGCTAAGAGTATTACCTTCATTGATAAAACACTTAGGTTATTACCATACCAGAGCCAAACCAGGCTGTGACCCTAGAGTGGATTTTTAGTCACTATGCACTGAAGTGTCTAAGGCAAGTAAGCCAGTGATATTCTTGTCCCCAGTACCCACTGTGGGAAGAGAGGGTTTCTGGATATCACCCAAAAGAATGTCCCACAAGATCTTAGATTTAGTAGCAGTCAACCAGGAAGCAGACTCAGGTGATGGAATCAGGCAGGAATTCCTCCAGGTGGCTGTCAGGCCGTCGTTGGACTTTACCCATTAGGGTATGCAGCAGCAGCAGCAGCAGCAACAGCAGGGAATCTCAGTGGCTCCAAGGGACTGTCACACCTCATGCTGGGCTGTAAATTCCTACACAGACTGGTTAAGGATACATTGCATAGGCTTGGCAGGCTTTGATCCTGCTGTTTTTTAAGATCTTTAAACAATAGCCCAAGACAATTTACCAAAATTACAACTTTTTTTTTTTTTTTACTAACCAGATATTTTTGTAAAATAAACACAGAAGGCTCAGAAGGCTTAGTACAGATGCAGTCTCCACACCTTGCACACTGACAACTGTTAACACTATTTTTTATGCCTTTTTTTTCTCTATTTTGCCTCATTTTTCCAAAATTTCTGACTCTGGACCCTTAATCTTAAAAATGGGGGTAGAAGGGCGAAGGTCCATCTTCCGTAACTTCTTCAAGCTGACTTTAGGTGTGTTGATCTTACCTAGCCAGGAACCTATAACTTTAGCCTATTTTACAAAGAGGCTATCAGGGTTAGATGTCTTTAAGAACAATATTTAACTTTTGACAACTGCACAGACCTTTTTTCCAGCTACAGCAGTGTAGCTTGTTTAGCACTCTGGTTTTAAAAGCATCTTCCTAGATGGCTTAGGAATGTGATCTCTAATGTTCCCAAATAATGCCAAAGTTACCTTTGCAGGCCTTTAGACAGATATCAATGATATCAATAGAAACACACTCTCAAGTTTACAAACTTTTTCCTGAGTAGATGAACTTCATGTAACTAGTGTCAGCTCAATTAGAGCTGCCAATTAGAGCTTTTTGGCACATAAAGGGGTTGAGATTTAAACTATCCCCCACATTTTATAACATTAGCTTTTTATTACTATCACAGAGGACTGGCAAGTTCCTGTCCCTTACAAGGTAGATAGTCATGGACATTAGGCATGCTTACAAACTCTTTCCATGACCTCCCGGCTCTGACCAGTTTTGAAGGGCCATGCACAAATGACTCTAGGATCTGACATTTCTGCTATCCAAGCAGTGGCTTACTGCCTCTGGATGCTCCTCCATTGCTTTTGTCCCAGGAGTGTCTTCTTCACACTGGATAAATGCCTCATTGACATTTTCCTTAGCTGGCTGCTCGACTTGAACTCGGGGCCTGAGCACTGTCCCTCAGCTCTACAGCTTAAGGCTAGCACTCTGCCACTTTGAGTCCCAGACTCGGGGCTTGAATGCTGTCCCCTAACTCTTCAGTCCAGGGCTAGTACTCTGCTGGCTGAATAGAGGTGACAGTCTCATAGGAACCTTTTTGTGCCCGGGCTGGCTTTGAACCAGTTTCAGATCAATGAGTCTTATAAAAGGCCACTTTACTCCAATTAAAAGCAACAAGGTGGTCAACATAGAAGTAGCTTTTAAGCATGCACTTACCTGAAACTTATTAAGAGTCAAAGTTACATCTGACAACTTGTAAGAATCCTCTGTGCTTTGCTTTGGGCTTGCTGGAAACTTAAAAAACCTATAAGAGCAAACTATAATAGCAACTATTTTGGTAATCCTAATTTTTCCTTTGTGCACATTGAGGCCAATGTTAAGAACAATTTTACATTTAAACTTTATATCCAAAAATCCATTCCTATTTTTTTAAAACCTCTTATTAATTACCTTTAATATTTTATACTTTAGTTTTTATTTGCATTTTGAAAAGATCCCTTGAAATCTTGAGGCCAAGTGTCACTCATTGCCTCTTGGTTGCTTGTTTTAAAACAGACACACATTAAGATTTTTAAACTCAAATGACAATTTTTCCTTAATGCGAAAATAACAATCATCATAACTGAACCAAAAAGCTAGACTTAGCGTCTTTATGACTTTTAAAAACATCCTAATTGTAGAACATAATTGAAAGTAAGCCACATTATACAAATAACTTTTTAGCCCTCTTTTAAGGCCTTCCTAATTTTAATGTTATCACATCCAAGGGGAGGTTTTAGCAATACTAATCAGATCATCACATCACTCATTTTAACCATCATGTTTTCAGTGTCTATCTGCAGGGAAGAGAGAGAACAAAGATGGGCCACTCAGCCCCTTCTATGGAATGGGCACACACCCAATCCGACTCTTTAGGGTTAGATGAATTGCGTTTGTGTCAGCTGGCCCTCTTTCAACATGCATGGACTCCTCCCAGGACCTGTCCCACCATGCATTACCAGCTGAACTGCACTTGTGCTTGTTCACCCCTCACCCCTAAAGATAGGTCTTCTGTTGTCTTCTAAGTTTTTCCTCGTCTCTTCTCTTGGTTCTTGAATGAAATACACAGTTTTTAGACAGACAGAACAGGTAGCATCTTTGACAGTGTTAAACTAACCTTTACATTTAAATTTTTAATATTTATCCCCAAATTTTAGCCAAGGGAAATAAATCCCAAACAGCCAATGCATTTTTGTTAAGCCAGATAACTTGGTTACAGTATAAACAGTCTTATGCATTTTAAAATATTAGTTTTTAAATACCAGATTTTCTAATTTGCAAGTTAAAGAAACTTTAAAAAGCCATTTAAAACAATGTGAAGATTTTTTAAAATTTTTGGTAATGTCCAAACCTCATAACCTTTTGAATTTTAAATTTAAACTTACCCAACTGTTACAGCATGCTGACAATTCTTATCTTTGAACACGTTCACAGACACACACAAAACACTCACACAGATCTTAAGGCGCTCAAAAATCAAAATCAGTTGTACGTATACCTTTTAAAGTTTTTAAACAAAAATTTAAGACAGTATTTCTTTTAAATCAGGTACCTTTGTTGGGCTTCATTTTCCCAGAGCTTGCTTATCTAGCAAGGCAATTCACTAATTAATCTTTTGAATCTCTGTGCTGTTCTCATTCAGCAAGCTGAATCCAGAGTCTGCTGAGTGAGCCTGTCACACTCACCCAAATCTTCCCTACCTCAGAAAACATAAAACGAACACACACTAAACAAGACAAACAAGTGGCCACAGAGACAAAATCAGGTCTCAGTGAATGGGGCGACATCTCACTACCATTCACTTACCAGGGGACTCAACATCCCTACTCACCTCCGGAGGATTTTTTCTCTTAGATTCCTGCAGACGTTGACCGAGGGGCCTTCCAAGGTGGAGGAGAATTCCCAGTCATCTTGGAGCAAGGGAAAAGAAAAATCCCTAGCGGCCGTCCCCTCAGACTGACAGGTTCTCCCCCACGCTCAGACCCCCTGAGCCAAGGCCCAAGGCTGAGATCTAACTGGGGCCATTCGCAGGTGGTCAGTGGCAATTACATAATTGACAAACAAGCAGGTTCCTAAAACCTGACAATCTGGGCTCGAGCTGTAACTTTTTTCCAGTGATCTAAAGTCAGACTTAAGGGGGTTGTTAGTTGCCGCCCCTTCCCTTTAAGGACAACAAGACAGACAACAGAGACAATTAACACTAAACAGAAACAGAGGAAACCAGACAGGCGCTGCGCGGCAGTCTAAGGACTGCAAACAGAAAAGGCAACTTCAGATGGGAGTGGCCATCTGAACATGTTTTTTGTTTATGATAGCCTGAGCCTCTGCCTTATCTATAAATTCAGCCTTCCAGGTTAAATATTGACCTCTGGTCAGGACCAATTGTACAATCTTATTCCATTCATGAGGCAGCAGTGTCCTCCGTTAAAATCAATAAGCGGGCACCATCTCTTCCCTTTTCTACCTCTTTTAAAATGTCCCTGATAATCCCATAAAAACTAAAAAAAGGCCTCGGGAATTTTTTCTCCTTTGGCCGCTAAATCATTAATATTTTTCCCTACTTTACTCCAGGTAAGGGGATGAATGTCCGGGCCACTCAGAATTAGCCAAGGACAATTTTCCCCGACAAAACAAAAAAATTTTACAAGATCCTTTCTTTTTACTCTTATTCCTCTCTCCCTAATAGCTTCCTTTATTTCCTTTATAAATAAAGCCTCTTTAGACAGCTCTTTTCCCATGGTTCTTTGAACGGCACACTTACCTCAAGACTTCCCACGGTGCACGAGTGATGCGATGTGGGCGTCTCTACCCTTAAATGATTGGGGATCCTCCAGCGCCATCGGGTAGGTCACCGCGCCTCGAGCCCCACGTTGGGCGCCACTTGACCCGTCCAGCAGGTCCAGTTATTTTGTTAGGCTCGAGGAGGCACCTCCTAAAAACCAATGGGGGGTGAGAGAGAAACGAGACCAAGCGCATAAAGAAAGACAGTCAGTCTGAGTCGCGTCAAGGTCTGCTTTATTGAGCTCGGGGATAGGGTTTTTATACCCACAGGGGTGGTGGGAAGGGGAAGAATGAAAAAATTTTGCAGAAGCAAGGGTGAGAAGTCCCGGGGTCAGGGATGGGTCATGCTTTTCCTTTGGCCGTTGTGCTAATCTTAAAAGTACCTCCTGTGGTTTATGTAAGAGACATTTATGGTTAGCCAGGCGCCGCTTGCTTAGGGCTGGAGATAAGAGAAATGTTTCCTCACCTGCACCTTAACCCTCACACTAACCCTAAACCTCATCCTAAACCTGAACCTAACCCTCATGCTCACCCTCAACCAAACCCTCACCCTCAGCCTAATCCTAACCCTGACCCTAATCCTAACCCTAACCTCCAACCTCACCCTAACCCTAACCCTAACCCTAACGCTAACATTCACCCTCACACTCACCCTCAGCCTAACCCTAACCCTGAACCTAATTCTAACCCTAAACCTCACCCTCACCCTAACCCTCATCCTAAACCCTAATTCTAACCCTCAATCTAACCCTAACCAACACCCTAATCCTCACCCTAACACTCACCCTCACACTAACCCTCACCCTAAACTTTAACCTCACACTAACCCTAACCCTAACCCTAACACTAACCCTCACACTAACCCTAACTCTCACCCCAACCCTAAACCTACCCCTCAACCTAACCCTCACCCTAACATTCACCCTAACCCTAACCCTAACCTTCACCCTCACCCTAACCCTCAATGTCACCCTAACCCGACCCTAACTCTAACACTAACACACACCCTAACCCTCACCCTCACCTGAACCCTCACCCTCACTCTCAGCCTAAACCTCACCCTCAACCTAGCCCTCACCCTAACCCTACCCTAAAACTAACCCTTACCCTCAACCTCACCCTCGCCCTCAGCCCAACCCTAACCTTAACCGTAATCCTAAATCAAACCCTCACCCTCACCCTCACCCTAACACTTAACCTAACCCTCACCCGCACCCTCAACCTAACCCTAAACCTAAACCTAACCCTCACCCTAACTCTAGCCCTTACCATAACCCTCACCCTACCCCTAAACCTAACACTCTAAACCTCACACTAACCCACACACTAACCCTGACCCTAACCCTAAACTCACGCTCAAACTCACCCTCACCCTCACCGTCAGCCTAACCCCAAACCTAACCCAAATCCTAACCCTAAGCATCACCCATACCCTAACCCTCACCCTAACCGTTAACCTCACACTAACCCTAACCCTAACCCTAACCCTCACCCTAACCCTAACCCTCACCCAAACACTCACCCTAACCCTAACCCTAAACCTCACCCTTACCCTAACCCTCACAGTTACACTAACCCCACCCTAACCTTAACCCTAACCCACACCCGAAACCTCACCCGAACCCGAACCCTCACACTCACCTGAAGTCTCACCCTAACCCTCAGCCTCACCTTAAACATCACCCTAACCCTAACCCTCACTCTAACCCTAACCCTAAACCTAACCCTAACCCTAAACCTCAACCTAATCCTCACCCTCACCCTAATCCTCTCCCTAAACCTAACCCTCACCCTAACCCTAAACCTTACCCTAACCCTAACCTTAACTCTAACCCTCACTCTAACCCTAACCCTCACCCTAATCGTTGCCCTAACCCTAACGCTAAACCTAACTCTCACTTCACACTAACGCTAACACTAACCCTAACCCTACACCTATCCCTAAACCTTACCCTAACCCTAAACCTGACACTAACCGTCACCCTAACCCTAACCCTAACCCTAACCCTCAACCTAACCTTCACCTTACCCCTAACGATCACCCTAACCTTCCCCCTCTTCCTAACCCTTATTCTAACGCTTATCCTCACACTAAACCTAACCATAACCCTAACCCTAACCCTCTCATTAACCCTAACCCTCACCGTAACCCTAAAACTACTCCTCACCCTAAACCTCACCCTCACCCTAACCCTAACTCTAACCCTCACCCGAAACCTAAGCCTAACCTGCACACTCACCCTAACGCTCACAGTCACCCTAAAACTCACCCTAACCCTAACCCTCACCCACACCCTAAACCTCACTCTCAACCGAACCCTAACCCTCACCCTAACCCTGACCCTAAACATCACCCTAACCCTAGCCCTAACCCTAACTCTAACCCTAAACCTCACCCTAACCCTAACCCTCAAACTAACGCTCAACTGAAATCTCACCCTAACAATAACCCTAAACCTTACCGAACCGAAACCCTCACCCTCACTCTCACCCTAACCCTCACCCTCAACCTAGCCCTCACCCTAACCCTAACCCTAAACATAATCCTTACCCTCAACCTCAACATCACCCTCAGCCTAACCTTATTGCTAACACTCACCCTCACCCTCACGCTCACCCAAACACAAACCCTAACCCTAACCCTAACCCTCACCGTCACCCTAACCCTCACCCTAACCTTTAACCTCACACTAACCCTAACACTAACCCTAACCCCAACCCTCACAGTAAACCTAACCCTCACCCTAACCCAAACCCTATCCCTCACCAAAATGCTCACCCTCACCCTAACACTAAACCTAACCCTCACCCTCACCATAACCCTCACACTAACCCTAAACCTAACCCTAACCCTCACCCTAACTCTAACCCTAAACCTCACCCTAACCCTAACCCTCACACTAACCCTCACATTCAACCTAATCCTCAGCCTAACAATAACCCAATTCTTACCTAACCGAAACCCTCAACTTCACCCTCATTCTCACCCTAACCCTGACCCTCACCCTAGCCCTCACCTTAAATCTAACCCTAACCCTAACCCTAAACTTCACCCTCACCCTCACAGCCATCCTCAGCCTAACACTAACCCTAACCCTAACACTCAACCTCACCCTCACCCTAACCCTAACCCTAACCCTCACCTTCACCCTCACCCTCACCGTCACCCTCAGCCTTACCATAACCCTAACACAAATCGTAAACCTTACCCTCACCCTCACCCTCACACTCACCCTAAACCTCACCCTCACCGTAGCCCTCACACTAAACCTAAACCTCACCCTAAACCTAACCCTAAACCTCACTCTTACCCTAACCCTAACCCTAACCCTAACCCTCACCCTAACCCTCACCCTAACCCTAACCCTACCCCTCACCCTAACCCTCATCCTAACCCTAACCCTAACCCTCATCCTAACCCTAACCCTCACCCTCACCCTCAGCCTAACCCACACCCTAACCCTAATCTTAAACCTAACCCTCACCCTAATCCTAACAATAACCCTAATGCTAACCCTCACACTCACACTCAATTAAAACCTAACCCTAACCCTAACAATAACGGTAACCCTAACCCTAACGCTAATCCTAACCCTAACCCTCACCATAAGCGTCACCAAAACTCTAACCCTAACCCTAATCTTAAACCTAACCCTCACCCTCACCCTATCCCCAAACCTAACCCTTACCCTAATCCTCACCCTAACCCTATTGCTAACCCTAAACCTCACCTTCACCCTAAACCTCACTCTAACTCTAAAGCTCACTATAACCATAACCCTAACCATAACCCTAATCCTCATCCTAAACCTAAACCACAACCACACCTTAACACTGAACCTCACCCTCACCCTCACCCTCACACTCACTCTATCCCTAACCCTAAACCTAACACTACACCTAACCCTCACCCTCACCCTCACCCTCACCCTAACCCTAACACTCACCCTAACCCTAAAACTCACCCTAAACCTCACACTAACACTAACGCTAACCCAAACCCTCACCCTCAACCTAACCCTCACCCTAACCCTTATCCTCACACTAGCCCTAACCTTAAACCTAACCCTAAACCTCACACTAAACCTAACCCTCACCCTAACCCAAACCCTACCCCTCACACTAACCCTCACACTAACCCTAACCCTAATCCTAACCTTCACCTTAAACCTAACCCTAACTCTCACCCTCACCCAAACCCTCCCCCTCACCCTAACCCTCCCCCTCACCCTAACCCTAACCCTCACCCTAAACCTAACGCTAAACGTAACCCTCACCCTAACCTAAACCTCACCCTAATCCTTACCCTCACCATAACCCTAACCCTAACCCTAATCCTCACACACTAATCGTAACCCTAACCCTCACCCTAACTCTCACCATATCCCTAACCCTCTCCCTCATCCTAACCCTCACAGTCACCTTAACCCTCACCCTAATCCTAACCATCAACCACACCCTAAAACTCACCCTCACCCGAACCCTCACCCTGACACTAACCCTACCCTAAACCACACCCTCATCCTAATCCTCACCCTAAAACTAATTCTAACCCTCACCCTCATACTAACCCTAACCCTCACCTTATCCCTCACCCTAAATCACACCCTAACGCTAACGCTAACCCTAACCCTCACTCACCCTAACCCTCAGCCTAACCCTTATCCTCACATTAAACCTAAACATAACCCTAAACCTCACATTAACCCTAACCTTCACCCTAAACCTTACCCTACCCGTCACCTAACCTCTCACCCTAACCCTCACCCTAACCCTAACCCTCACCTACACCCTAACCCTCACACTCGCCCTCACCCTAACTCTCACCCTCACCCTAAACATCACGCTAATTCTAACCCTCACCATACTCTCACCCTAATCCTCACCCTAACCCTAACCCTCACTTTAAACTTCACCCTCACCCTAATCCTCACCCTAAGCCTAACCCTAAGCCTTTCCTAACCGAAACCCTCACCCTTACCCTAACCGTCACCCTAACCGTCACCCTCACCCTAGTCCTCAACCTAAACTAACCCTAACCCTCATCCTCACCCTCACCCACAACCCACCCTCAGCCTAACCCTAACCATAACCCTAACATCAACCTCAACCTCACCCTCACCCTCACCTTAACCCTAACCCTAACCCTAATGCTAAAACTAGCCCTCACCCTCACACTAACCCTAACCCTCAGCCTAACCCTAACCCTAACCCTACCCCTACCCCTCACCCTAACCCTCTCCCTCACACTAGCCCTCACCCTAAACCTAACCCTCTCACTTACCCTAAACCTCTCCTTCACCCTAACCCTCACGGTCACCCTAAACCTTGCCCTAACCCTTACCCTCATCCTAACCCTCACCCTAACCCTAACCTTAACAGTAACACTAACCCTCACCCTAACCCTTACCCTCACCCTAACCTTCACTCTAACCCTAATCCTAACACTAACCCTCACCCTCACCCTAACCCTCACCCAAACCCTTACCCTCAAACGAGCCCTAAACCTAACCCTAAGCCTAACCCTCATATTAAACTTAACCCTAACCCTAACCCTCACCTTACCCTTAACCCTAAACCTAAACCTAAACCTCACCCTAACCCTAACCCTCACACTCACCCTCAACCTCACCCTCAGCATAAACCTAACACTAACCCTAATCCAAACCCTAACCCTCACCCTCACCCTCACCCTAACTCTAAACCTAACCCTAAACAAACCCTCACCCTAACCCTAAACCAATCCCTAAACCTCACATTAACCCTAACCCTAATCCAATCCTAACCCTCACCCTCACCCTAACCCTTACCCTCACCATCACCCTCACCCTACCCCTCACCCTCACACTCACTCTAACTCTCACCATAACCCTAAACCTTACCCTAAACCTAACCCTCACCCTCACCCTCACCCTCACCCTCACCATCACCCTCAACCTAACCCTCACCCTCACCCTCAACGTAACCCTAAACATAACCCTAATCCTCACCCTAAACTTAACTCTGACCCTCACCCTCACACTCACCCTAAGCCTTACCAAACACCTAAGCCTAATCCTAAACCTAACCCTCAACTTCACCCTCACCCTAAACCTAAACCTGAACCTAACCCTAATCATAACCCTAACCCTTACCCTCACCCTAACCCTCACCGTAAACCTAACACTCAGGGGAAACCTAACCCTCACCCACACCCTAACTCTCACCCTCACCCGAACCCTCACTATCACCCTAAACATTCCCCTAACCCTATCTTTCACCCTAACCCCTACCGTAAACCTCACCCTAACCCTAACCCTCAACCTAACCCTCACCCTCAACCTAATCCTCAACCTAACCCTAACCCTTACCTAACCCTAAATCTAACCCTCAACCTCACCCTGACCCTAACCCTAACCCGAACCCTCACCGTAACCCTAACCATAACCCTAAATCTAACCCTCACCCTCTCCCACACCCTAACCTTCACCCTCACGCTAAACAGTACCGTCACCCTAAACCTCACCCAAAACCTAACCCTCACCCTAACCGTCACCCTAACCCTAATGATAATCCTAACACTCACCCTCACCCTAACCCTCACCCTAACCTTTAACCATATACTAACCCTAAGTCTAACCCTAACCCTCACACAACAATAACCCTCACCCTAACTCTAACCCTACACCTCAGCCTAACCCTCACTCTAAGCCTAAACCTAACCCTAACACTAACAATCACCCTAACCCTAACCCTAATCCTCACCCTCACCCTAGACCTCAGGGTCACCCTAACCCTAACCCTCACCCACACTCTAACCCTCACCCTAAACCTAACCCTAACCCTAACCCTCACCCTCACCCTCAACCTAACCCTAAACCTAACCCTAACCTTCACCCTAACCCTAACCCTTACACTAACTCTAAACCTACCCCTCACCCTACCCCTCACCCTCACCCTAACCCTAACCCTAACTCTCACCCTAAACCTAACTCTAAACCTAAACCTCAACCTAACCCTAACCGTAACCCTTACCCTAACCCTAATCCTTACCCTAACCCTAACCCCAACACTCACTCTAACGCTAACTCTAACCCTAACCCTCACCCTCACCCTCAAACTAACGCTAACCCTAACCGTAAACCTAATCCTAAACCTAACCCTCACCCTCACCCTCACCGTCACCCTAATCCTCACCCTCAAACTCACCTTCACCCTAACCTTCAAACTAACCCTAACCCTCACCCTAAACCTAACCCTCACCCTCACCCTCAACTTCAGCCTAACCCTAAACCTAACCCTCATCCTAACCCTAACCCTCACATTCACCCTAAACCTAACCTTCACCGTCACCCTCACTCTCACCCTCATCCTCAATCTACCCCTCACCCTAACCCTCACTCTCAACCTAAACATCACCCTAACCCTTACCCTCACCCTAACCCTATCCTTAACCCTACCACTAACCCTAACCCTCACCCTAACCTTTATCCTCATACTAACCCTGACTAACGCTAAACCTAATCCTAAACCTCTCTCTAACACTAACCTTACCCCTCACCCCAACCCTCACCCTGACCCTAACCCTAACACTCACACTCACCCTCACAGTAACCCTAACCCTAACGCTAAACCTCACCCTCACACTCACCCTAACACTAACCCTAACCCTAACAATAAACCTAACCCTAACCCTAATCCTAACAATAACACTCACCCTAACCCTAACCCTAACACTCACCCTAACCCTAACGCTCACCGTAAACCTCACTCTAACCCTAATGCTAACCCTAACACTCACCTGCACCCTAACCCTTATCCTAACACTAACAGTAACCCTATACATAACCCTAACCCCCAAACTAATCCTAACCCTCACCCTAACCCTAACCCTACCCCTCACCCTAACACTCACCCTAACCCTAACCCTAACCATAACATTAACCCTCACCCTCACCCTCACCCTAATCCTCATGGTCACCCTAAAACTCAACCGAAACCTAACCCTCACCCACACCCTAACCCTCATCCTCACCGAACCCGAACCCTCACCCTCACCCTAACCCTCACCCTCAACCTAAACATCACCCTAACCCTAACCCTAAACCTACCCCAAGCCTAACCCTCACCCTAAACCTAACCCTCAACCTAAAACTCACCCTCACCCTACCCCTCACCCTAACCCTAACCCTCAACCTCACCCTCACCCTCACCCTCAACCTAACACTTAACCTAACCCTCACCCGCACCCTCAACCTAACCCTGAACCTAAACCTAACCCTCACCCTAAATCTAACCCTTACCCTAAACCTCACCCTACCCCTAAACCTAACACTCACCCTAAACCTCACCCTAACACTAACACTAACCCTAACGCTCACCCTAACCCTAACCTTAACCCTAACACTAACCCTAACCCTCACCCTAACCTTTATCCTCATACTAACCCTAACTCTAACGCTAACATTAACCCTAACCCTCTCCCTACGCTAACATTAACCCTAACCCTCTCCCTAACACTAACCTTACCCCTCACCCCAACCCTCACCCTGACCCTAACCCTAACACTCACACTCACCCTCACCTTAACCCTAACCCTAACGCTAAACCTCACCCTCACACTCACCCTAACCCTAACCCTAACCCTAATAACCCTAAATTTCAACCTAACCCTAACCCTACCTCTCAACCTAACCCTCACCCTAACCCTAACCCTCACCCTAACACTCACCCTAACCCTAACCCTCACCCTAACACTCACCCTAACCCTAACCCTCCCCCTTACCCTTACCCTCACCCTTACAGTTACCCTAACCCAACCCTAACCCTAACCCTAAACCACACCCGAACCCTCACCCTCACCCGAACCCTCACACTCACCCGAACCCTAACCCGAACCCTAACCCTCAGCTTCACCCTAAACATCACCCTAACCCTAACCCTCACTCTAACCCTAACCTTAAACCTAAGCTAAACCTAACCATCAACCTAACCCTCACCCTCACCCTAACCCTCACACTAACCATAAACCTTACCCTTAACCTAACCCTAACTCTAACCCTCACCCCATCCCTAACCCTCACTTAACCCTCGCCCTAACCATAATGATAACCCTAACCCTCACTTCACCCTAACCCTAACCCTAACACTAATCCTCACCCTAACCCTAACCCTAACCCTCAACCTAACCCTCACCCAATCCCTAAAGCTAACCCTAAACCTCACCCTCACCCTAACCCTCATCCTAACACTTATCCTCACACTAACCCTAACCATAACCCTAACACTAACCCTCACATTAACCCTAACCTTCACCCTAACCCTAAACCTACCTCTCACCCTAAAACTCACCCTCACCCTAATCCTAACCCTAACCCTCACCGGAAACCTAACCCTAACCCGCACACTCACCCTAACCCTGACCGTCACCTTAAAACTCACCCTAACCCTAACCCACACCCACACCCTAACCCTCACGCTCAACCGAACCCTAACCCTCACCCTATCCCTTACCCTTACCCTAAACATCACCCTCACCCTACCCCTCACCCTAACTCTAACCCTAACCGTCACCCTAACCCTAACCCTCACACTAACCCTCACCCTCAACTTAATCCTCACCCTAACAATAACCCTAACCCTTACCTAACCGAATACCTCACACTCACCCTCACTCTCACCCTAACCCTCAGCCTCAAACTAGCCCTCACCCTATCCCTAACACTAAACCTAACCCTTACCCTCAATCTCACCCTCACCCTCAGCCTAAACCTAACCCTAACCCTAACCCTTACACTCACCCTCACCCTCACGCTAACCCAAACCCAAACACTAACCCTAACCCTAACACTCAACCTCACGCTAACCCTCAACCTAACCTTTAACCTCACACTAAACCTAACTCTAACCCTAAACCTAACCCTCACAGTAAACCTAACCCTCAACCTAACCCTAACCCTACGCCTCAAACTAAACCTCACCCTCACCCTAACACTAACCCTAACCCTCACCCTCAACCTAACCCCCACCGTTACCCTAACCCTCACCCTAACATTAACCCTAACCCACACCCTAACCTGAACCCGAACCCGAACCCTCATCTTTACCCGAAGCCTCACCCTCAGCCTCACCATAAACCTCACCTAACCTTTATCCTCATACTAACTCTAAATCTAAACCTAACCCTAACCCTCACACTAACCCTAATCCTTTCCCTTAACTTATCCTACCCCTCACTAACCCTCACCCTAAACCTAACCCTAACCCTAACCCTCACCCTAACCCTAACCCTAACCCTCACCCTCACCCTAACCCTCACTGTCACCCTAACCATTACCCTAAACTTAATCCTAACCCACACCCTAACCCTCACCCTCACCCAAACCCTCATCCTCACCTGAACCCGAACCCGAACCCTAACCCTCAGTCTCACCCTAACCATCACCCTAACCCTAACCCTCAAACTAACCCTCACCATCAACCCAATCCTCACCCTAACCCTAACCCTAATCCTTACCTAACCGAAAACCTCACTCTCACATTCACACTCACCCTAAACCTCACCCTCACCATAGCCCTCACCCTAAACCTAAACCTCACCATAACCCTAACCCTAAAACTCACCCTCATCCAAACTGTCATCCTTAGATCTCACCCTCCTGATTAGTAGGATTAGAGGCATGAGCCATGGGACATTTATTTTGACAGATGCTAATAAGCATCCTCACAGAATTTCCATGAAATTGTATAGACATATCTCCACTTTTTGTCTGTTATGTTTACATTACCATATGTGACTTAACCAGTACCATGTGTGTCCTGTTAGTTCAGAGAAGAAGCATAGAGTTAAGTTCCTTCTCTCCTCCCATTGGTACAGATCCTTCTACTGTAACTGGGAGGAAGATGAACAAGATTAAGAAGTAAGTGGACGTGGCACAAAGAGAAGTTCTGTCTTTGAAAACTGGGTATCTTTGAGGTTTTTGAATCAAATTCAACTTCCTTTTTTGCACACCAGTTGTGATTTTCACCAGGGGTTGAGGCTTGGCACTTCAGTGGATAACAGATTACACCGTGTGGGTGTGGTTGTGGTTTTGGACTCTCATGAATGACGAAGAGGACTATGTATAGCACGTCAGATCAAGTGTGGAAACAACCTTCTCCTCCTATCATAGGGAGAATTTTAGATGATTATATTTGAGAAATTTCTAGAAGTGGGTTGTGAGGAGCGTCCTGCTTTCAGGAGTCTCTTCCTACAACATGCCAGTCCCGCCAGAAAGAGGCAATAGTACAAAGCTCAGGATGGGGAGGAAAGGCTCTCATTTTCCTTGTCACCAATCTGCCCATAGCATAGTTTGTTCCATCTTCCCTATGTGGATGGACTTCTACTTTGATGATTTCTATTAGAACAAAAACCATGACACCCTGAAAGAACTTACACAGTATGTCAAGCTCAACATGCCCTCTTCAGACTTGCTCTTCTGCTTACATATTCTTCTGGACCAGCTAGAGGAACGCATGGCCCATGAGACCAAGAAAAAGTGGAAGAAGTCCTGTTTTGATACCTCAGAACTGGTGAGTATGCATGGAACCTGGGTCTCTAGGCATGGGCCATATGGGCATAGAGCCCATAGTACTCCCCAGCTTGTCAAAATATCCTTTTATGGATATTCTTTGCCAGGTAATATCTGTTCTCCTTTGAAAGAACTTGGAAATAGCAACTCATTAGAAACATCCTAACTTCTCATCAGTGTTCAGTCCAAACTCAAGTTCTACAGCTTCCCCCATTAGATTCTCATGAAAGTTTAGTCACACCTTAACTTCTAGAGTTCTAAGACTCCTGTACCTATTTCCATGCTCAGGTTTGCATCACAGTAGAGCAGCTCCTGCAGATCTCCAGATAAAGAACCCATCAGTGATGTCGTTTATGATGACTCATGGAGATCAGAAACCATTACTGAACTCCAGAAAGCATGTGAACATAGAAGGTGCTTTTTTAATATATAGAAAGGCCCAAGCAGTTTTTGAGTCCTGTGGACATCCCACTGCTTCTGAACCCCACATGTGAAGCAGGTGTACCTTCACTTACCACCAAGGAAGAAGATGATCCAGAATGTCTTCCATTGACGTTCATAATCCACCTACATTAGGTCCAAACAAGTAAAAAAAACACATGTCTTGGAATGCAGGGTAAATGTGTGCTAATGGAAAATGACCCCAGTGTATCTTCAGGAAAACCAATAAGTGAGGTCCTAAATCTAGATTCAGTTGAGGAAAGGGAATCTTTCCTCACAGACTATCCTGACGAATCTGTCCTCCTGCAGGGGATCCAATTTCCAATTGAGAAATTAGAATCTGTCCCTCCTTGGACTCAGGAAGAAAACCCTGTCTTTAGTGAGGAAGTAAATCCCTTTTAGGACTCTGAGGCAGAATATGTTTCTGAAGGCAACTTAGAAGCCAATCTAGATTTAGAGATTTCTACCCCCATTCCTGGGAAAACCTGTATTTATCTTTTTGTCCTGATGGTTATAAAATGTTCATTCTATTTATTTTTCTAGATTTATTAAAATGTTAGTGTTTTTGATATATTCTAGTATTCATGAATCCTAAATATGTTTCTTTTTAAGCCTACAATCTGAAGCATTGTGCATACGTGTTCTTTTGGGGGAAAACATAGAGTGACAGGGGGCTGTACACGAGAGCCTACTGCATATTAACGAAACTGTTAAATGCACAGAGAGTGGCAAGGAAGCCAGGCCATGCCTGTTGGGGAAAAAAGGTGGCTACAAAAGGTCTATGACATAGCATATTAGATGTTCTAGAAAGTTATTCTGTCAATTCGGACAAATGCCACAATACTTATAGTGGTATGTAGGACACTCTTCCAACCGTGAGTTCAAATCTGTATAAATTTCATTGTGCTTTGGGCACATATGGAAGAAAAAATACTCTCCAATAATATCATACAGTAATGTGAATCATTTTTTTTAAAACTGCTCCTAGGCTGAGAAGGTGGCTCAGTTGTAGAGTGCTTGCCTTGCATGTATGAGGCCCTGGGTTCAATTCCTCAGCACTACATTAGCAGAAAAAGCTGGAAGTGGCATTATGGCTCAAGTGGTAGAGCACTGGTCTTGAACTGAAGAGCTTAGGGACAGTGCCCGGGCCCAGAGTTCAAGCCCCTCAACTGGCAAAAAAAAAAAAACCCTGCTCCATTAAACAATTAATTAAATAATTAATAATTAATTCAGGCGGCAGCCACTTCATCTGGCATGCTGGTCCCTCTGGTGATCCTAGTGGAAGCCTGCCCACCTCGGGCCCTTGTGAGCACTCCTCGCCTGGGACTGTGGGAGAAGATCAGGCTGCACCTGCTGTTGGGCTAGGGCAGCAACCTGGAGGCTGCTGCATGAATGACACAGTGCCACTGACTCACATCTAGCACCCCCCTACCCCTTGGACCAGGTCCATGAGGATCAGCCCCTGGGAGCACACGCACACTATGGGACAGGGTCCACCCACCTAGGAAGGAGTGCAGACTGAACAGATACCACTCTGTGGATCAGTTTGTACAGTATTTATCAGCCGTGGAGGAGGGGTTGATTCTGCTCTGCTGTGGGGAAAAGACAAAAAAGACAGGCTCAAGCGGGGTGATGCCAACTTTTGTACTCAGACTGGCAAGGAAACTTTCCTCCACACATTCGCCAGCAGGCTTAGGAAGCCATTCCATGCTCCTTGTCCATCGAGTAGCAGCCAGGGACACTCACATCCAATACTCCTGGATGCTTTTTTGGGTTTGTTTGTTAATTTATTCAGAGAGCCCCTCCCTCAGACAGCAGAGTTATATTCTGGGTTTTGTAAAATGTTCTGCATCTGAGCATTCCCAGTGTTTGGTTTTTGTATTGTTTCTTGTAAATCCGTTTTGAAATTTGTGTTTTAGGTGTTGAGGTGCTGGAGGAGAAGCCAGATTATGAAAATAGTTTCCTACAAGCCTTTCATCTAAAAATGAAAACAGATTCTCTCTAAAAATGCCTTTCAGGAAATAAATTTGAGAGTGGAAAAAAGGCTGTTTTCTCATGAGACAAAATGTGAGATTTTTATATGCATGTTTTATGCGTTCAAAATACAATTAAGTAATCCACTATCTAGGAACAATTGTCCAGACCTAAGAGTTAAGTGTCTTGGGAGTTAGAGGCAGGGTTTTTTGAGCTTTATCCAAAGGGAGGGAATAAAGTTAAAATCCATAGATTACTTTGTAGAATCAAAGTGGTAATACAAAATGAGGATCACTAAAAAAATCTCTGTGCTATTTGGGTTTTTTATTGTTGCATATGAATTTTTGGATTACTTCTATTTCATTGAGGAGTGAGATTGGGATATTGGTAGGTATCACATTGAATTTGGATTTAGCCTTTGACAGTATTGCCATTTTCATGATGTTATTCCTCCCAATCCATGACCATGGGTGGTTTCCCACTTCCTTAGTTCTGCTTTCATTTTCTTTTTCAGGTTTTTAAATTTTCCGTCATAGAGGTCCTTCACCTCAACTCCTAGATATTTTATTTCTTGTGTGGCTTTTAAAAAAGGGTTGCTTTCCTAATATCACCCGTATTCTTATCATTATTGGAATACAGGAAAGCCTGTATTGATTTCTGAGGGTGAATTTTATACTTGGCTAGTTTGCCAAAGTTTCTGATCAGCTCAATAATTTGGGAGTGGAGTCCATGCGGTTCTTTAAATACAGGATCATATCATCTGCAAAGAGGGAGAGTTTTACTTCATCTTTCCCTATTTGGATCCCTTTAAATTTGCATCTTGTATTATTGCCCCAGCTAGCATTCTAATACTAAGTTGAAGAGTAGTGGAGAGAGCAGTCATTTTTATCTCATTCCTGAATTTATAAGAAATGGCTTTAAATTTTCAACATTAAGTATAATGCTAGCTGTGGGTTTGCCAAACCATAGCAGAAAGAACAGCACTGGAGCACTATCAGTTCCAAATTTCAAACTCTACTAAAAAACCATAGTAAAAGAACAGCTTGGTACTGGCACAAGAACAGACCTGAGGATCAATGGAATAAGACTGAAGACTCAGAAATAAACCCACTGACCTATAGCCACCTAATCTTTGACAAGGGAGCTAAAAAATAGGATGGAAGAAAGACAGCCTTTTGAGTAAATGGTATTGACAAAATTGCTTCAACACCTGAAGAAAACTAAAGCTAGATATGTATATATCACCCTGCACGAGAATCAATTCCAAATAGATCAAAGACCTCAAAATAAAAGAAGACACCATGAAAACATTACATGAAGGAATAGGAGAAACTCTAGGGCTTTTTAGAACAAGCCGAAATTTTCTTAATAGAGAACTGGAAACAAAAGAAATCTAAGACAGTTTGGACAATTGGGTTTGCATGAAACATCAGAGCTTCTGCAAGGCAAAAGTCATAGCTAGCAAGATCAATAGAAAGCCCACGTTCTGGGAGAAGATTTTCACGAGTCATAAAACGGACGAGGTTTTATATCTAAAATATACTTAGGACTCAAAAAATTAAATCACCTGACAACAAATCCTCAAAGAAACAACTTCTCCATAACTAAGTGAGCTAAAGACTTAAAGAGATACTTCTCTGAAGAGGAAATAAAAATGGCCATTAGCCTCATGAAGAAATGCTTAACTTTTCTAGCCATAAAAAGGAGAGCCTGGCATAATATATGACAAACATTAAGGGTAAACAACTACCAATTGTGAATACGGTCCCAAGCCAAACTCTCCTTTACATTTAAAGGATATATAAAAATATTTCATGACAAAGAAAACGTGAAACAACATATCTCCACCAAATCAGCAGGGTAGAAGTTAATTAAATATACCCTATATAGAGAAGATCAAGAAGAACAGGAACTGGTTATATAAAATGTTCCCTAGCAGAGAACAAGGTAAATATATTAACAGTAGGTGAGGCACAACTCCTAATAGCAGGGGTATAAAATAGCAGGGCTTATCAGATATTTCTCAGTCTTAACTTTCAATATCAATGGAATTAAATTTCCAATTCGACAACAGATCAGATAGTAGTCTCAAAAAACAAGACACATCCATCCAGTGTCCACAAGAGATACATTTTATTGACAAAAACAAACATACTCAAACTGAAAGGCTAGAAGGAAAATTTTCAAGTAAATAGACACCATAAACAGGCCACAGTAGAATTACTAAAATAAGATAAAATAGAAATCAAATTAAAATTAGTAGGTAGAGACATTACATATTGATAAAGGCAACTCTCAATTAGGAGGATATAACAAGTGTAAATATCAATGCCCTGAATCCTGGACCACCCTACATCATCAACCAAATACTACACAACCTAAAAACACATCTCAAACCATTATTGTTATCCATTGATTGGTTATACTGGAAAAACTCAACCAATAAACTGAAGACCTAGCTAACTACATTGACCACCTACCCCTAACAGACATCTACAGAATATACATTCAGTATCAGTATATACATTCTTCACAGCAGGTCATGGAAGATTCTCCAAAATAGAACCTATCCTATGTCACACAGAAATTCTGTCCAAATTGAAAGAAAATTAATTGAATTCACATATCTTTTCAGACCACAACAGAATAAACTTAGAATTAAACAGCTAAAGCAAAAACCAAAAAAAGGTCAAACCCATGAAGAGTGAACAACACACTGCTGTATGACCAGTGGGGCACTGAAGAGATTAGAATAGAAATCTGAAAGTTTCTGGAATTTAACAAAAATGAATACACAAAATACCAGCTCCTCTGGGACATATTAAATGCAGTACTTAGTGGAAAATTTATAGCTTTGAATGCCTACATCAAGCAATTGGGGAAATCTCAAATCAAGATTTCATTTGATTTTAATTATGGTCTGCTATTAGGACTCCCACAGACACCAAAATCAGAGAATGCTAATTAACCTGATAAAATGCATAATAAAATTTTTATAATTAATATAACATGAAGATTTTAATATTAATAACGTTAAAAATACTTGTATTCACATTATATAATATATTGAAATCCTTTAGTTTCATCAATTTTTAGAATATTTATAACTAAATGTAAATTGTTTGTAAATAGTTATTTGATGATGTATAAAAAATGAGAAAAAGATTTTCATACATATTACTACAAATGCAAACAGATTCACCTAGTTATTTATGATCCTTCATTTGTTGGTTTCATTCATGCATGGATAACATGCGAAGAAGAAAATTGCAAACTTGACTTTACTAACGGATTCATTACATGGAGTTTATGTTGGGCTAAATAGATTTTATGAATTAAATTGTTTGTCCCATCCTTTCTCCCTCCCTTCCTTCTTTCCTTTCTTCTTTGCTTCCTCCTTCCTTCCCTCCATCCCTACCTCTCTCTTTCTCTCTTTCCTATCTTTCTTCCTTTCTTTCTTCTTTTCCTTCTTTGTTCCTTTCCTTCTTTCTTTCTTTCTTTCTTTTTTCTTTCTTTCTTTCTTCTTTCATCTTATATTCCTCTCTTCCTTTTACTCAGAATATTTCTTATGGCAATAGAAAAAATCCCAACTGTTGTACTCTAAGGTGTTATGAGTAATTATAAATATTAACTAGATTAATATTAATTTTAATAACCTATGTTATATCTTAAGACAAATTATACTAAAAACAACTTCTCAAATGTTCCAAGATATGTAACAAATATGACTTTTCATGATATTGTTTATTTCTTCAAACTAAAATAAGCATTTAGACATAATATTGCATGTGTGTGTGTTTTGTTCTTTTGATTTTAACTCAAGACCTATACCTTAGTTGTTGTTTTTTTCCTCAAGGGTATTGCTCTATCATTTGAGCCACAATTCTATTTCTGGCTTTGTGTGTGTGTGTGTGTGTGTGTGTGTGTGTGTGTGTGTGTGTGTGTGTTCTAATGTGTGTGTGTGATTAATTGAGATGTGTCTCACAAACTTTCTTGCCAAGGCTGACTTTGAACCCCAGCTTCCTGAGTAGCGAGGATTACAAGCTTGAGACAGCCATATTTAGCACAGATTTAATATACCCAAGAATAAAATAAATTGTATTATTTGAATTCTATATGCTCAATTTAACAAATTAACATTTGGATATTTATTCAGTTATTAAACCTGAACCTGCATTGTGAAAAATATTTTTCATTTTTATGAAAAAATATGCACTCAAAGGTTTAAATGACAGAATCTTTAGACAAATTGCAATACTCTATTATTCAAAAGCAAAAAAGGGATCATTAATCAAATTTCTCATGTAAGCTAAAAAGTAAAAGGCTCTGTCAGGGTGAATGAAGCAATTTTTCATTAAATTAAATATTATATACTGTGGCCAATATTACATACTGTGATTTTCTATTCTTTTAAACCTAAACTTTTTTAGGTCTTGTAAATTCATACATTTTGTGAGTATATAAAAATCTTGATTACTAGTCATGTATTTCTGAAGTTTGATTACTAAGTCATTTCACAGAAACAGTGAATTTCATGTATTTTATGTCAACAGTGATTTTTAGAAATTGAATCAACCTCATAAGAAACCTAAAGCAAGATATTTAATCACTTATCCAATTATTCCTATAGACTTGAAGATAACTAATTTTTGAATGTTAGGAAATTCATTTTATACCTACTCTCTAAAGAATAATTCTGATAAGTGATCATGATAGTATTTATTTTTCCTTCAACTTGAAGGAAAGAACTTCACTATAGATGACAAATACTTGAATAGAAATGTCATAAAATTATGAAAATTCAATTCATTATGAGTTAGATGAAATAGTCATTTTTGAAGGTCACAAAATGAAGCCTCTGGGAGCATCCTTATCCGTTAAATAAAATGTATTTTCACTCAAAATATTTCATTCATCTCTTCAGCAATGGTATAACCAAACCACCTCTATGCCAAATAGCATCTCAGGTATTTAAGAATAGAAGTTATCACAATTGTATAGAAAGATCTACCCACCAGTCTAGAAATTAAATCTAAAATTATAAAGGATTGGGATTAATAATTTGGTTTCACTAAGTTGCCATAAAGAGGTGAAACCTTTCGCGTGGGCATAGTAATAGAGATTAGGTCACTGAGAACTTGTGATCAAAGAAGGTTTAAGATCAAAGTCCTTTCTTCCTCTTCCTTCGTTTACTTCTCTGTCTCCTTCTCCTTTTCCTTCTCCCTCTCCTTCTTCCCCTCCTCCCCTCTCTCCCTTTCTCACTCTTATTCTTCCTTTTCTTAACTTCCTCGCTTCCATGAATACACAAACTCCATCACATCTTCCTGATATGGGGCACTGTACCACCACCAACCAAAAGCAATGAGAATAAGAAATGTAAATTGAAAGGTATAAAATCAGAAACCAAGATTAATCTTTCCTCCTTTGAAGTTAATTTTATAAAGTATTTTGTCATATCAATAGGAGACTGACACAGCATGTTCTCATTTATTATAAGGGATAAGATTTACTGGAAATAAATTTGGCCAACATTGTCCTAATGAAATAATTGATTAAATTAATTATATTTGGACAAATCTACTTTAAAATATCAGATATACTTCAATAAGAGGCAAAAAACGTGTTCAGAGGGAGAGTGGAGGTGAAACTAGAGCTAAACAATCTCTAACATAGAAAGCAGTTTTACTGTTCCAGTGAACAGTCCTAGGCTAGAGAATCACACCAAGTGTCCCTTCACAGTACACAAAGTTTGGCCAGACAGGGAAAATCCAAGCAAGGACACAGATCAGAGAACTTGCTGGTAGCCACAGCTGTGGCGGCCGTGGCAACAGTGGTAGCGGCCATAGCAGCCATACCTATAACAAATTGTCCAGGACAAAGTTGCCAGACACAGCGGGACAGCGGATTCTACTCAACACCAGTAAGAACTGACAAGGAGCAGATACCTTCATACTGCAGATAGCAAACCAGAGATGGCCAAGGAACCAAGACTCTGACGTGAGTAGAATGCTGACATCCTCACTCCTTCTCAGGGAGCAGAGGAGGTAAGGCCACCCCTCCCTGCCACCACCACCGGAGATCTCCATCTTTGATACTGAAAAAGGCCCATTTGAACAGCTATCTCCAACTCAGGCTTGGAAGAAAACAAGATCCATTTAGGAGGTCACAGGAACCTGACCTGACTTGCCAGGCTCAGTTCCACCCAAGAGAAATCACCCAGCCCAGGCAAAGAAGCTCCGCCCTTAGAGGAGTGACTTTCTTCACTCTGTAAACAGAGCCAGAGGCTGTCCCTCCCTACAGCAGCCTTGACAATCAATTGAAATTCAGTAAACATAAATGCTGAGAATGGATCCAGACTGGGCTGTGTATCTCAGAAGCTAGCACCTCAGGGAAAAGCAACTGTTTGCTGAAAGGCCTCAACCCTACCCAGAACCTAGACTCATCACAGCATCTCAAAACTAGAAGAAACAGCCATCTCCCTCTTTTGTGATACTCAAAGCAGATCTCCCTCCCACTGAACTAGCCTGGGAGGAGGATCACAAAATTATGGGTAATGCCGAGCATTTTTCTGCCTGCTCAAACAAATTGACTTAAGCAACTAATCAAGCCACAGGAAAAACAAACACCACAAGCAGACCAGAA